>NW_026729430.1:0-65000 GCF_030272615.1 Cryptomeria japonica | reverse complement strand
GAAGCAAATGCCTCAACAATCTGGCTAAAGAATGGATGGTTACACCACGAGGAGGATAGTCTCAGCTTCCAAAAACACTCCATCGTTCTCTTTTCATCAAAGAGATTTGTTACTTGATTATCTTACTCCATAGAGTGACAGGAAGTCTTGATTCCACTGAGTTTGAAATGTGGATGTACCTCTTCATAACAGTCATCTCTACTGGTAAGCAATTCATTAACTGGGGCCATTTCATCAGCAACTGCATACATGACCAATTAGTACACTTCAAAACAAGTCAACGCTTTCATATGACCTCTTACTTGATATATGCTATTGCTAATTTGAGGTCATGGCCAGGGTTAAGTACTAATGGTGTCCTGAATCAAGAAACTCAAGTTTACCATTATTACAAGCAATTGCAACTTGAGGAAAGCTTTGTGTATTTCAGGTGGGTGAATGCTGCTTTCACAATGTGGGCAGTAAGGTTATTACAAGGAGACATTGCCACCAGAATATCAAAGGAAGCCACTAAATTGATAAAGAAATATGGAAGTTTCTTCATCCAGTTTATGAGATTTACCTATCTTTGAGTAGGAGGATTTGAAGGTTATCCACACAAGTTACCTAGATATGTTGATGATAAGCTCATTTTAGTTGAGCTTTGTCGGCAATTGGTTTCAGTTCAAAAGAAATGTAGAGATAGAAAGAATAAAGGGGTAGCCTTTCCTATTTGTCTCGGGCACTATAGATGTGAGTCAAGTTCAAGAGCAGATGAGGCAAAAAAAGCTTTATCTAAGATCAACTTGTATCCATACCAGATGAGGTTCCCTTTTGATAGCAAGGATTATGTCAAGAACAGCTTAAAGTTAGGTCCTGGCTATTTTCATTTTCCTAATCTTGAAGACTTTTGGGAAGATTGTAAAGATGAGTTCAAGGTTAGAAAAAGAGATTGGACAAGGTTAACTTTGAAGAAAATGAAAGATTTCAAGATGGATTGGACCATAGAAGGCATTGAAGATGATGGATCTGATTTGATTGATCCTATCTATTTTGAGCAAGTCTAGTCCCAACCACTTCCCAGTTTGAATTGGGCAGATCTGGAAATGAGAGATGTCAGAGAAAGAACAAGTTTTGTAATCAAGAATTCTGAAGCCTGGATTAAGAAGAAGATTACTCAAATGACTGCTACCAGACCAACAAAGGAAACTCCAAGAAGGAAAGGAAATCAACTTGAGAGCTCTACGTCACTGCATTCTTCCCATACTCTAGCTAGGGATACTCCTTCTTACCAGAATACTCAAGGAAGTGATGGAGATGAAGACCCTCCAAGGAGGAACAATCTTTAGAACACATGTGGTGATGAACCTTGACAAAAGAGAAAGAAATCTAGAGCAAAAGGCATAGAAGAAGATTCTATTGCGAATCAAGAAAAAGATCAAGTTCTAGTGGAATTCTTGGATGACACGAGATTTGATGATGGAATGCATTCCATATCTCCCTCAGTTCCCATTGAATCCCCACGACAAGAAGTACAACAAAATACTTTAGTCATGGATTCATCATTTCCAAGCAATCCAAGCGATCAATTTGAAGAAATCAGAGAGGTGACAACAACAATGGTAGCAAGACAAGAAATCATCCAAGAGTCTATAGAAAATTCTTCTTTCCCATGGGTAGAACAAAGTCTATTGAAGAAGAGGAAGGTAGAAAAGCTAGTGGTACCTGAATTTAGTAGCATATCTAATCTCTTTGGAAGAGCTGAAAAACCGAAGAAACTCAAAGTATCCTCAAGAATAAAGACTGGTCCAAATTCAAGGAATATGTGCTTAGAGATTGCTCAACCCATATCTGAGAAGGATACAAATGAGGCCACCTCTGTGGACTTTGTTGTGACAAAGATTGATATGGGACCTTCTTCTCATGAGTCTGATATTCAAAACTTTAATGTGATGGCAGCCAGAATGGTGGAGAGAAGTGAAAAGGATAAGCAATCCAAGGATCAATTGAAACAACAAGTGCACACTTTGTCTTCTTACTTGAGATCCGTAGTTGATACCTCCACTATGCCACTAAGTGTAGATCGCCAACCAATTATATTGACACCAGAAGGAGTAATTGAAAGGAATGTTATGGATAATCTTCAAAAATACCAAGCCTATGGAAAGGTAATTGAAAGTTGGGTAGAAAAGGTCAAAACTCTTGCATGTGATTTCCTAGTCCAAGCAAAATCTATCCACGATGAGGCCGTAATAAAGAAAAATACTATTGAGCAAGACTTGAAGAATGTCAAGAAAGAGGAAACAGCTTGGAAGGAAATTGTGAATGATTTCAAACAAATGATAGAAATTGGAATGGACACCCTTGCAACTGAGAAAATCCTGCCTAATAATGAAAAAGATTATCTAGAAATATGGATAGAAAGCATTAACTAGAAACTAGTGATCATAGATCAAGTTTCATTAGAGTTAGAAAAGCTCATGCTTTCATGTGCTTGAGTGTGTACCAAACTCCAAGGACAACTCACTACTCTTCTCCCAGATGTGACATTGATGGAAGATTTGCAGGTGTTATAGAATAGCTTCCAGAACATGGTAGATCAGCAGCTTTTTAATAGGACAAACTTCAATGAAAATACCATGGAAAAATTGATTGATATTTACTCTTCCTTGAGAATCTCTATGTCTCAGATACTCAACATGGTGACAGAACTAAGTGGCATTCATAGAAACTTGAAGACATGGAAAATGAGGATAGCCAACATCCTAATTCCCAAAGGAAAATCTGTCACTTCAGCCATCCGACTTTTCAGAATCTTCAGAGACAAAGGACCTGGACAACATAATGTGCCTACAGAAGCAACAGCCTCATCGACAACACAAGGAGTTAGATTAGAATAAGTGCAAGGATGCATTTTGTATAGTCTTCATTTTTGTTGTGTTACTCACATCATGTTTTTGTCTTTCTTTGTAAATAACTCTCATGATCGAGTTTCCTCTCTCTCATCTCTATTTCTTTATTGTAATAAAGGATAATCTTGGCTCTTTCAATATGAGGTAGTTATCCTAAGTTCTCATTTTGGGTAGTTATTCTAAATAGTTATTTTTCAAGTAGTTGAGGAAGTTATTTCAAGTAGTTATAAAGGTGGTTAGGGTAGGTACCTCAGGTGGTTACCACTTCACCTATATATACCTCATTATTATTCAATGTGGGGATTCCACTTTTTCACAAGCTTTGTATGAGAGACTTGGATAGTGTTATTCAAGCAATTAAGCAATAGAGATCAATTTGGATGTGTGTTCAACTTATTCTCATGGGTTATTATCTATGTTCTTATGTTTAATTGATGATTACCTAATGCTTTCCCTTTAACATTGAATGTGAAGAAGTTTATTTCAAGTTGTGGTATCTCAAACTTGATTATATGGAATTTATTTTAATCTAGATTCATACCTTATATGGCGTTCAATCTTTCTTTATTGTTTGTTCTATAAATTTTTAAAAAATCCAAATACCCCCATTATACGAGGGAGCTACCCCTCTCAAACGCAGAGAAGAATTACCATTTCTTTGTGATTCTTCAACTGTTGTGAACACTTTGTTGCTAATTACAGGGTAAAACAGAGTTTTTCAAGAAAGTTTCTTAAAGCAACAAATCTGTTTACCAACACATTTAAAATTGTTGAGCATCCAAGAGATAGTATCCACATTGCATCACCATGTAATTTGAGTTCATCATAGAACATAAAATTTGCATCATCAACTTATACTAACATCTAAGGCATTGCTACATGTTTAATTGTTGTCTCTGATCATTGTTCCACACCATTGACTTGATAGTAAGGATTTCACCAAAGGAGAATATTCCTTGTCTATAAATATTCTTAACAACATGTCTATTGACACTACAAATTTTTAAGTAGGTATCGAAAATCAAGGTGAATAAGTTTGTATTTTAAAAATTTATCAAAGTCTATATATGCATATGACATATGCTTATTGTTGTCTTTTTCAAAATAACTACCCAACGACTCAATAAAAGCCATGATGCCTTGGCACTTTAATTATTGCAAAAGTTATTAACTTTCTTGTGAGAGCATTGAATTTAGGGGAATTGACATTTTTAAAAAAACTATTTTAATTTCTAACTATTGAAATTCTGGTATCGATGTGATGATTTCTCTTGGTGGAAAAATTGGACAATTTTGTTGTTTAAAGTGTACTATTTTTATTTGATTATTTTGTTAAAAATATTATCTTAGGATAATGTTCTAACCAAAGGATTTTTAGACATTTTTAAGAACTATAAAATAAAGTTGAAAATAGATGGTGAATTCTAATAGAATATGGTATTACCTAGTCTCTTCAATATAATGCAATCACTTTTTTTATATATATTTTTAACTTGAGATAGTGATTCTTTAATTTGTGAATAACTATAGTTCATATGAGTTATATTTTAATTGGTGACCTACTTTTAGATTCAAAGATATGTTTTGAACATTAGTAGCATACATTTTTAATTGATTTGCATACATATTTTAGGGGTTAAAACTTTATAGCATATTTTTCACAAGTAGCACATATATTGCTTATTTTTTCTTGGAAGATAACATCATCCTTGTGTATGAGCTATGTTATCTTTCATCTAGTTGGTATTTGTGATTCTTCCATTGAGGTTCTTAAAAGTTTGTGATATGTATTTGGAAAAATGTTTCTACACTTTCTTTCCTAGCATTATATCCCTTTTTATTTTCTTTTATATTTTGGTTAGAGAAGGCTAGATGAGCATGTCATTAACATACTATTAGGCTCCCTGAGCATAAAATTTATGATTGACCTCTAGGTCGCGGCCTAAGAATACCAAGATCTATTGATATAAATCAAGGGAAGTAATTCCCTTTTAAGAGGGAAAGATGTGTTTCAACTAAGTTAACATGTTTCATTCAACATACCATCAAGATGGTTTCAAGGAGTAAAAAAATACAAATATAAACCAAGTAAGTTGAGGTTCATAGAAGTCACTATAAGGTTTTATGTATCAAACATATGGAAGATGGAAGGAGGATAAGTAATATGATCCATTGGAAGTCAAACATCTTATCATTGTGAGATAAATCAATCGGTCAATGTCTTTTGTAATCTAGGAGCTAGAAACATTTATTCAATTTAAATAGTGCAAGGATATATCTAAAAGCCCTATATTATTTTGAACATAACTACTATCATCCATAAGTAAATTTCTATTCAAATGAAAGAAAAGTAATTTTATGATTTTGCTAAAGTTTAATTGTGCATTTCTGAAGTTGAAATTGACCAAAGCCTTATCACTTGAAATTCAATATTGGTTTTCTATGTCACTTTTATAATCATTACCCACGTTGATATTTGACATCCTTGCGATCTTCAACTATAAACTTGAAGATGGAAATAATCGTAATAATTAACATGACATGTTTTGAATGGTTATCAAACATGGTTAGAATTTAGTCTACCAAGTGTTCTAGATCATGTGTGGACATTTTCCAATCAAATTCTAACATTTTGTTTTGTTTAATAGATGGATGTTGATTCGTCTCGCATCATGGATGAAGTTATTCAACAATCCCATCATTGAAGGTTTTCCTATAGAGACCTCTCATGGGAAAAATATGTCTATAAAGGCTTGCACTTATTTTCAGCTTGGATTGGGGCTGATAGATTGACTGATTTTATCGAGGGATAAAGATCAAGGGATTCATACCCAACCTTCTTTCTTAAAAGTCATAAAAAGAAACCCTCTCTTAATTTTGATACAAAAATCAGGATTAAAAGCCTTTTAGAATATAACATGTAAGAATAAGAGTAATATGTTAATTTCAAATGTGTATACTCATAATTGTGAATTGTGAAAAATGTCTCTAATCATTGGTCAACTATATTCATTAATAGTTTGAATATTGTTTATGATTTTAATAGGTATTGGTGTGTATATGGACCAAAAGACCATATATAGGGAAAATGATGCAACACCTTTTGATCCTTCCTCAGTGCCTAAAATAGGAAAGGGTAGTAGACCTGGTCGTAAACATGTACAATGTGGTTACACCTGTCATTTTAGCACATGAATCATGGTTCGTAAGACAAACAATGTGTTAATATGGTACCACCTGGTTCAACATGTGAACAAGGAAGGCATAACTTGCCATGGCCAAATGAACAATGAGTTTTTAGGAACAAGGTCCTTTTTTGCACCATATATTAGCAAACATTTGCATCAATGGGTGGATTCATTGCTATTACTTGGCATGCTCGCAGATGCAGTGCACAAAGAACATAAGCAAATGGTGCATGAGAAGATGACCATGTTTGAAGGTCAATATTCTAGGGATGATTTTCTTACCATGGATGATATTGCTAACATCGATCATAGAATTAAGGCATCAAGCTACATTTTTCATAGTAGTGATGCTATTTCAATGCAACAATGGGTTTTAGCAAAATCCAACAAGTGGTTTGCATATCAGGAGTATAGTGCCACAGTTGTTGACGGAGATGGCCAAATCCCATTTATTTTGGGAATTCAATTGCCAGAGCAACTTGATTGGATGCTTCAATATGGTCACAACAACATATTAGCAATGGATTCTACATTTGGTACAAATGCAATGAAGGTATGTTGTGTATTCTTTCAGAGAGGTGAGTTACATTTTTTGCACTCGATTAAATATATTATTGATACATCATATCCCATGTCCTATGATAGTTTCAATTATATACAATTCTTGTATTTAATTCAAAGCATATGGGCATGCCTATGGCATGGATCATTATGTCTAGGTATTGTGCATATGATATGGTATATTGGATGCGTGTTCTTCTCCAATGGCTTCACTTGAAGAAAATTGATTGGAGATTAAATGTGTTTATGGTGGATGATGCAGGTACTAAGATCAAAGCTATCAAGTATTTCAGTTTTCATCAAAACATTATATTTTTTAAAATATTTTAATATATCCCATGAAAGAATATCAGATACTAAATAAAATTACTCATGATGCAAAGAGGTGTTTCAATGTGATGTGCATCTATGCTCTTGTCATGTCAGACGTGCATGGCTAAAGAACTTGATCACAAAAGTAAAAGATAATGCAGTTAGAGGAGAGATGTTTGATAGACTTGGATATATCATGCATCGTTCAACAAATGAGGATTCTGCGAGGAATGAGGTTGACATATTTATTGAAGACTTTAAAGATACACAACCCTCATTCATTGAATATTTTAAGGGATGATGATCTAATAGATTGATTATGTGGGCTAGATGTTTCCATACACTAAAGCCTGTAGGGCAAGAGAAAAATGGTGCCAGAGTCCTACCATTCACACTTAAAAAGATGATTCCTAAAAATAGTTGAGCGTGCTACAAATCGTTGTGTTGATTGATTAGTACATCAACTGACAATACATGTTTTTGTCTATTATTGGTGGGTACAAATCAGCAAGAAACATGGTTTCTATAGGAACTTTGAAATTGAGAAGATTGAAAACACATCTTGGGTTCAAGCCTTGCAAATTCCAAATAGCCATGTTACATTAAATGAAACTGATGATCGTATAGCATGGGTGACAAGTGAAAGCAATCCTTGTTTTCGATATGAGGTGTATAGCTCCTCACCTGATCTATGTATGTGCTCTTGCAATTTTTTAATTCAAGGATACATGTACAAGCATGTGGTCAAGGTGAACTTGATGAGGGAGAGACAATATCTAACAAACGCTAATTTGCATGTAGACCCTGACAATCTTGGTCCTACAATTGATTCAATAGAAGAAGGATACACCACCAATGTCTCTAATTATTTCGTATCTGACAAACATGAATTTTTTATTCTTTTGCTATATCATTCTTTATAAAACATATGTTTTAAATGTGATGGAATGTCAATGTAGGTAATTAATGAATTTGATGGGATTGAAGGTAATGAAAATTGTCAAGTCTTAGAGGATAATTCTGTACATACATAGGTGACATTATATTACATTTTTATCATTATGATTCTTATTAGTTTGATTTTTAATTTCTAAAATATGTTTTGTTTTTTAGTAGATCATTGACAACAATGATGAAAATGCAATGATAGAAATAAATTTGCAAATAATAGATGAGTTTCAGGGAATTATGAATGATGCATTTGATTTGACTATACTTACTTTCATTCATAATATCTTAAAGGACTTGTCAAACAAGGTCAAAAGTAGACAAGTCTCATCCCAACTTGGATTAGATCATCCAAGTGTGCATCCATTTTGCCCTGTACAAGATGGATTTGGTCACACTCTTCATTGACAAAGAGACTTGATTGAATGCATCAATGTGAGGAGAAGACCAAGTATCTCCAACAAAACACCCATTTTTCTACAGATGACGCGAAATCTCAAGCGTCAAAATTGGTGTGATGATCTTGGTAGGGAAGATGAATGAGACAAGGATCATACTGAATATAATTTTGACATGGTTGATAGCATGGAAGCTAGGAGCATGCAAGATACTATTACAAGCACACAAGATTTTATTGAAAACACATAAGATGGTCTCATCACACTTGTTTTTGTGTACTATAAGCATTTTTAAGTTGTTGAAATACTATAATGTTATTTTGGGCATGTTACAAACATAATTGGAATGTTGGTCGATATCCAATTAGTCGAATTGTAGGATATGCAAAATTATTATAGTTAATTAGAACCTATGTACCATTTTTTATTTTTGTTTTTTTGTTGTATGAAATTATTAGTCTTCTGAAACCTATAGAAGTGATTTATGTCTATATTTTATTCAAGACTATATTAGCATGAGGTCGTATGTAGTTATGGATTCTATACTATCACTATGTAATATCTATGTATTGTATGACAAAGCTCAAGATTAAGGTAAGGATATAAGAGGTAATGTTTATTTATGCAAAATCATGTATTAAGATTGAAGGGTACATGAAGTTATTATTAATTTTTAATATGTTAGGTGCATGATTATTTGATCATTTAGGAAGCCTTAGAAAGCTATATATAAAATTTCTCTTAGTAATGTTGTAGAGAGTATTTTCACCATTGTAAAGAGTTCTCTTAGTGATGTTTTAAAGAGTATTTTCATTATTGTTAATTATATACTTGATTTAGTTTGCATGTACAACATTCTTGAAGAAATAATTGATAGTTTGCACATATTTTTAACAACCTTTATCAAAGGTTCAAAATCTAAAAACTTTGTGATGATATACGTTTGGTTAATGTTAGGTAGTATATATATGGTTTTTAGAAAATAGTGACAACATATATCTTTTGTTGTAATAAAAATGTCAAAGCTACTAACTATGACAATATTTCCATATGTAATCTTTAAACATGTTTATTTGAATTGAATGATTGCAAATCCATGTGTCATTAATCAATATTAAGCACATGTGTCTAAGCTTCTAGGATAAATGCTTTGGTATGAGAAACTCCTTGTTATATGTGAGTGAACATACATAATTTTCAAAATAAGAGTGTTAAAAGTAAAGTTTGTTGCATGTATATATATAACTGAAAGTAGATATGAAACTCCAATTTTGATATAGAGAATAAGAAATGATGATTAGAATTTACATTACAAAGTTTTTTATGAAAAATCATTTTAATAGCATCTCTTTGTTTCACAGTAAGCAAAATTTACAGGTTGTGGTGTTTGCCTTTACGATGCTCAATTGCATTTGCTTGAAAGTCTTGCAATCAAGACATTCTATGAGAACAACCTTTTTAATAAATCTATTTTGTGCATATCCTACAATGATGGAATTCCATGAGATGATATTTCTTTGAGGCATTATGTCAAACAGTTCACGTGCCTTAACTATTCTAACATATTTTGCATGTGTCTACCAGAAAATTTCCAAATATAATATTTGACAAAAATCTGCTTTTCATTATGCTTTCATGGATGCCCATTCTCGTGCCAAAGCTCCCCATTTGGCATGGGCAAGGAGGATAATGTGAAAGGTTGTGGAATTTGGATTTAAACCTTGCTATGCTTCCAAATTTTGCATACTTGTCTTCCTGAGCAGTCCAGCCATAGTATTTGACAAAAAATTTCCATGCTTTATGTATAATATATGACAAAAATCCCTTTTCCACTATGCTTTGATGGATGTCCATAACCTATCCCAAATCTCCCATTTTACCATAGGTAGGCAGGATACTAGCAAAGGCTATGAAATGTGGCTTTATACCTACCAATTATATCTACTGGAAAATTTCAACAACCTTTTTAATAAATCATATTTGTTCATATCGTACACTTTTGGAATTCCATGAGATGATATCAGTTTGAGGCATTATGTCAAACAACTAACTTTCCTTGACTATTCTTCCATATTTTGAATTTGTCTAGCAGAGAATTTTCAACTATAATATTTGAAAAAAAATCCTCTTTTCATTATGCTTTGATGGATGCCCATTCCATGTTCCAAAGCTCCTAATTTGGCATAAGCAGGGTGGATGTTGACAAAGGTTGTGGAATTCGTCTTTACACTTGTTATGCTTCCACATCTTGCATATGTGTCTACTTGAATAGTTTAGCCACAATATTTGATAATAAATTTCTATCCATATAATATGTGACGATGTTTGTACTCTATTCCAAAACTCCCATTTTAGCATAGCTAGGGAGGATACTAACAGTGGCTATGGAATGTGGTCTTATACTTGCCAATAACACTTAAAATTTCACCAGCCTTTTTAATAAATCAATTTTGTGCATATCCTACAAAACCTGAAATTCCATGAGATGACATCACTCTTAGGCATTATGTCAAACTATTTGTGTGCCTTGTCTACTCTTCCATATTTTGGGTCAATGTCTACTAGAGCATTTCCAGCCATAATATCTGACAAAAATCCTCTTTCCACTATGCTAAATGATGGATGTCCATGTCCTCCTGCAAGTTTCTATTCAGGGATAGGGAGGATGCTTGCCAAGGTTGTGGAATTTGGCTTTACCCCTACTATACTTGTACATTTTGCATACATTTTGCATACATGTCTACTTGAGAAGTTCAACTACAACATTTGACAAAGTTCTTCCAACCCTTACCTACAATAAATATGAAACAATTCCCCTTCCACTATGCTTTGATGGATGTTCAAACCCTATTCCAAAGCTCCCATTTTGCCACAGGTAGGGAGGATGCTCGCACAGGTTGTAAAATGTGGCTTTACACCTTCTAATTGTATTTACTTGAAAGTTTCAAAAGCCATTTTAATAAATCAATTTTGTGCATATCCTGCACTCATGGAATTCCATGAGATGACATCTCTAAGGTATTATGTTGAACTATTCATGTGTCATGTCTATCCTTCCATATTTCGCATACATATGTACCAGAGCAATTTCAGCTGTAATATCTCGCATACATATGTACCAGAGCAATTTCAGCTGTAATATCTGACAAAAATCATCTTTCCATTATGCTTTGATGGATTCCATGCCCTGTTCCAAAACTCCCTTTTTTGGCATAGTTAGAGAGGATGCTGTCAGAGGTTGTGGAATTTGGATTTACACCTATTTTTTATTTACACAAATCTCATTCCATGAGATGACATCTCTAAGTCATTATATTTACAGTTAACTAGTTCACTTTCTTTGTCTATGCTTTTATGTCTATCCGGGCAGTTACATATACCTTGTGTATGCTTCAACATTTTGCAAGCATGGGTAGTTACAAATATATTGTATATCCTTCCAGATTTTGCATACCTCTGCATGGGCTATTAGCATACTTTGTCTATGCTTCCACATTTTGTGTGTTGTATATCCTTTCACATTTTGGAAGCATCTTTACCTGAGTAGTTACAACTACAATGTTTGACAAAATTCTTCTATCCTTTACCAATAATATATAATAAGAAAGCCTTTACACTATGCTCTGCTGGATATCCATACCCTATTCCAAATCTCCCATTTTGGGACAAGTAATAAGCATACTGACAAAGTTGCATTTTCTTCAAATTTTCGATAGAGTTTTTAATAAATCCATTTTCTGGATATGCTGCAATCATGGAATTCCATCAGATGACATCTCTTTGAGGCATTCTGTCAAATAGTTCACATGGCTACCAGAGCATTTCCAACTAATATATCTGAAAAAAAAATCCTCTTTTCATTACGCTTGGAGGCATGTTCGCCCTGTTCCAAAGCTCCCATTTTGGCTTAGGCAGGGAGGATGCTAGCAAAGATTGTAGAATCTGCCTTTACAGTCACAATTGCATTTTCTGAAAGTTTCTAATGTCTTTTGAACAAATCCATTTTGCGAATATCCTGCAATCATTGTAGACCATGAGACCACATTTCTTAAAGGTATATTTTCAAACCTCGAAGTGCATGGTCTGTTCCATTACATTTAGCATATATGTCCACCAAGGCAATCGCACCTACAACATCTCAAAAGTTTCTTTAATATTTATGCTTTGATGGATGACCATGCCCTGATCCAAAGCTACCATTTTGGCAAACATAGGGAGGATGCTAGCAAAAGTTGTGGGCAAAGCTTGTGGAATTTGGTTTTACACTTGCCAAACGCATTTGCTTCATAATATTATCAAACATTCAATCCAACTTTTTTTTAAAAGTTTAATCAATAGGTGCAACACAAAAAGGAAAAAAGGTCAAACGATTTAAAAAACTTGTCAAAATGAATTAAGTTTTGGAAGATGAATAAAATACTACCTTCAAATGCACGGGATTTATCACTCAAGTTCCTACACAAACAGATGGAGAATCTTCGGCTAGGGTTTTCCACAACACTTTGTTGTACTCAAACCCTAAGCCATATTTTTCTCGTATTCTATGGTTGTCTTATACTGCGTGTGGGGGTTTACTGAGTAATTTCTCCATTTCGTCGGGATGCCCATAAGCTGATAACAACATTCAGCAGGGGATCTCATAGTGCTACATACCTTTGAAACAGTGCAAACGGTGGGTTAACCGGTAACAGAACGGAAACTGGAATTTGCTACGGAAACAGGAAATAGGAAAATGAAATATTTTGAAACGGTCAAAAAGGAAAAATCAAAAGCAAAAAGTGGGGCCCACGGGAAAGGTTGGTTAAGTGGGGCCCACGGGAAAGGTTGGGTTACGAGACATACTCAAAAGTCAACGCTTCGAGTGTATCCGTTAAGCCCGGGCAACAAAATAGGGGAAGTGGCCATAACCCGTTTCCGCACCACCCACCGAGTTGGTCATCATGCCTTAGCCTTTTTATTTCTAAGGTTGTGGCCACCTTAGGGCATTCCGGCCCACAATCATCATGGGGTGCAGTGTTCACCATCTCAAGGGGTCCTGCATGTCATTCTCGATTGGCTCATTTTCCTCTAGTAAACCCTCCATCTACATGTACTCTTTCACACAACCTTCGTCTATGTCCATTAAAATCTTAGTCAATTTCTACAAAAAAATAATAATTATACCAAGCCCCTACCCACACCCAACCAAAATTCTTGGCTCCAAAGTGCTAATAAGAGGAAATTTTTTCACTCCCCCACCCTAGTATTTTGGCCTGTATTAGTTTTGTGGAAGAGGAGTATACAATTTTCCATCCAAACTGTCCAAAACCACATCGATCTCACCTAGGAAGGCATGCTTGAACACATTCTAGCACAACAAATTGGCTCCAATCTTTGACAACCCTATCATCAACAACATAGCCAAAAAAATTGTGAACATATTTGTGTTTACCCTATGATGATGGAAGGTTGAAATGAATTCCTTCCCCAGAATGACCTTAACTGCATGTATAACTAGGGGGTGGCCTATGGTGAATATAGCCAGCAATCTTTTATCATTCACCTCCCCTAAGGACATATGCCACTTGGTTGATTCAAGCAGTATCGACGTGTCCATTTTCTCACATTTTAGCTTGCTGAGAAAGACACCTCAAGATGACACATATGTCACTGCCTCTTAGCTTTTCTAATCGTCTCCCTTGTGTCATTATCATGAAACGTAATGCCTTTCACATTAATTATTTTTGCCATCTGAGATAATCTTTCCCAAGCTACCAATTAACCTTAAATATCTACAACTGGGTTTTTTCTCTCATTTCCTCCTACTTTTGTGTTGCCTAACTTGATGGCAACTCCATCCACTTTGGTTTGGATACTACACCTTCATTCTCATCACCTATCATGCATATTTATGCACCTTACTTTAATGCTTCTGTCCTATAGAATCTTTGAGGCACACCAACTCATAATTCCCTACCTCACATACATCAAATCACCTGCAATTCACATCTATTTTCAATTTCACTCCTTGGCCACCCCATCATTCTATTTCTTTCTTTCTTGGAGATTTCATCTGCCAAACTGTTCCCTTCCCTATACACATGCATGAGCTTGAATTTTAAAAAAAAAGTCTATCAGTTTTCTAATTGGCACCAACCATTTCTTGAGTTTCCAATTTAGGCTAGATTTTGGTAGAGAGTGTTGATGGTGATTAAGGAATCATTCTCCAAATGCACTTTCACTACTTTTAACTCTAGGCACAATTCAAGTCCTAAGCATAGCCACTTGGAATTCTGCCAAATTATCGGTGGCCACCCCTAACGATTCAAGCTTCTCCCCCAATATTATTCCTTCATGATCTCTAGCAACATCATGATCCACTTGGTCCTAGATTTCCCATCGAGGCTCGATTGAAGTTAAATTTTTTCCATCTAGCCTGAGGAGTTGTCCATCCAATGCCATCTCTTCAGTTGACAAGAAGATGAACCTTCCCTGCCCCATTAATAGGGATGTGATAATTTTTTTTAAATATATAAAACCCCCCCAAAAAATATTTATTTCCATCTTTAAATTTTGATTTGCATAAATAATATTAAATTTTAAAAAATATTTTCATAAATTAATTAAAATAAAATAAAACTTATTTAACTAATTATATAGACAAGATAAAATTATCCAATAAAATTACGATTTTTTAATTAAAAAAATTATAAAGCTTAAAATTTCAAAAACTGGGTCTCATTTACCCATGAATAGCACGTTTTTTACTTCGTTTTTTTTTCGTTTCCTCTCCTAAACTATGAACAAGGTGCTATATTTTTCCTCCAAGCTATGGGTCAAGGTTAGTTTTTGTTTATTTTTGTCTTTCTTTCTCGTTTGTTCAATTCATTTTACATTTGAAATTTAATTTTATTAATTTTGATTAGGTTTTTTCATTTTTTATTTCAAAAACCATATTGTTCTAATCCAGGACAAGAACAACCAAATGTACCTCTTGAAAACCCACAAGAACAACCAAATGCACCTCCTGAACAATACACAAGAACAACCCTCGATTCCTCCTTTGGACCGCACACCCGAAACACTGGAGCAATTAATTAATCAGTTAGGACAAAATACGTCTAAAATCAATAGATTGATTGTTAAATTGAAAACTTCTAAACTTGAGCATCATCAATCCCTCGCCACTAGCCTAGAAACATTAGCTAGTGGTGCCATAGTTGTTTCCACACAAATTACCAAATGGGGAAGCTTCAAGGATAGGTGTCATCAATATCTATGCCGATGGGCTATCATACGATGGAGTAAAAAACAAAAAAAATACTAAACAACAAATATGTGCCCTTTTTGTTGATTCCGAAACTGGTCAGTCACTTGTTAATGCAAAGAGGTTTCCCATACATTGTTGTACCAATTTACAGATGAAGAATCTTTTTTGGCAGAGGTGGTGGATGGTCTTTGATGATCCACCTTGTAATAATTTTGAGGTGCCATTATATTTTTTGAGAAAAGTATATTGTGAGTTTGTGCTCAATGTGCGCCCAAACTATTTTGACATGAGAGAGTTCCATGCTAGAGGTGGTGGCTCTGCCCAAGATAGACCTGGAGCCCATAGGCGATTACCCATGAAGAGTCGCCGGCCCCCAGCACCCAAACCCAAGGTGCATCAGGTTGTCCCAGTAGAGCTGAAAGAGTCAATGGAGCTACAGACTCTTTAGGTGGCCACAACATTGACTAGTGCCATCATCCAGCATGGGACGTCATTATCACACCCTATTGTATTGGATGATGAGCTATTAGGTGGTGATAGAGAGCCCATCCAGCATATGTGTATCAGTTGCTCAGGGATATGCTCGTGGATAGATGATGCAGCCGGTGCAGATGGATCCTCATCTCATCTGTGCACGACTTGCAGGAGTAGATGTCAGGTCCGCACGGCTGAGGATTTCGCGCTAACAGATGAGTTGATGGACATGGTGTTTGCCCATGAGCCACAGACAGAGGTGTGTTGATTTGAATTCATATCATTTTATTTATCACTCACTTTAAATTTGTAATTACATAAATGAATTTTCATTTATACATCGATTAAATTGAGACAAATAATATGCATTTCAGGATGTAGTAGCGGTATCCCATATTCCTCCCCTAGTTACTATAGCTGCAACTTCGATGCCTAAGGTATAAATTTTGTAACATGTTAAAATAGAATAGTACACTTTGAATTCAAAAAAATACAAGATATATTAACTATCTTTAATTCTTGGTCCAATTTCTGATTAGTAGGTGTTGACAGGGGATGAAATGTCCCAAATTGATGACATCACGCTCTCAATGATCGATTTTGGCCTACAAGGCTATACGGTATCATATTTTATACAACCCTTTTTATGTATTGTTTTGATGGAATATGAAAGTCATTTCATTTTAGATTTTTAAAATTATGTTTAATTTATTATCTGTACTAATATCTCATTTTAATTTTTTTTTTTAGGGTACCTCCTCCACGTCTAGGACTTGTCCTAAGAAAAAGAATTGCTCGAAGACGCCAAAACGTGAGAATAAGGTAATTGAACACATTTTTAGTTGTACAATTGTTTGAAAATGTTGAAATAAAGTATTAGTTGGGGTTTGTAGATTGATTAGTGTTTTTTGTCTATTTTACATGTACAACAGCCATTGAGCTATGTGGATTTGTTGAATGCACTTGATTCACCTGTGGATCAAGAGAGGGTGGAGGTATGTATCTCTACTTTATTTTCTTGATTTCATGATTATATGCACGCATACATGTGAACTTGTGATATATTATAATCTTATAATTTTTTCATACAAGAAATATCCATACCTATTTCATCAATGGTGAACCCTCCTCTGTGCACTGGAGAAGCATCTCAGGATCCGGTACACTTTTGTTTGATATGTAAAATTAATTGTTTTTAACCTTCAATACTTATCAATTATTTAATCTTTGAACATTTTTTGTATAGGTAATAGCGACAGTTTCTACATCGATGGTGAGCCATCCTTAGTCCATTGGAGAAGCATCTCAGGCACAGGTACGTCATTTTTCTCTATATTATAGCTTTTAAGTGTTTTTGATATATTTATGTTAGTATATTGTATTAATTGTACATTTAATCTACAATAGACCCGTTCGTGGTACGACCATAATGTGGATCCATTTAAGTATGTCTTCAAGAAAACTACTAAGAGTGACAAGGAGAGGAGAGCAAAGACATTAGCTCCTAGAGAAGCTGATGAGGTAATCTACATTTCAATTGCAAACGAATTAAAGTTAAATGCATAGTTATGTTGTTAATTGTGAACTATTTTCTACAAAAGAATTCTAACTTGGCTTTTAAATTGTGGTTTTGTAGCCATCTACAAAGCCGTGTACTGCATCGAAGAGGTTTGATTTTTATTAACCACCACAAGTTTAGGATCATATAGTGTTAGTTTTGGTCATAGAATGACCAATACATGTAGATATATTCAACATTTTTATTGTATATCGATTTGGACATGGCATATGCCACATTTTTGTAATACTTGTATTGACTTGGCAGACATGCCTTTTTATATATATAAATATCGATATTCGATCCAATAAATGTGTATTGAGTTCATTATTTTGTATTCGTTGTATTTTTGGTTGTCCTTTTATAAATTTAAATGAATATTTGCATATGTAATCAACAATATGAATATAAACAACAAAAATATATGATATAAAACATTGCAATCATGGAAGATGATTTGATAAAATTTATAAAATGTTGACTTAACCCTACAAAACTCCTTGTATTCAGTTCATTATTGTGTATTCGACGTACTTGGTGGCTGCCCTTTTATAAAATTAAATGAATATTTGCATATGTAATCAACAATATGAATATAAACAACAAAAATCGACAATATGAATATAAACAACAATATGTGTTTGGTGCGAGAGCACCCTCACGCTCACAATGGTCAAATTTTGTTCATCGTGTGCACAAACCAACATTGCGAGCATGTCCGGGTGGGTAGGTTTATGCTAGGCATGCCCCTGTCGTGCATCCCAAAGCACCAAAATGTCGAGAGTCATACCATACCGGTGCGATCTCTCAAGTGCCCTTAGTCCAAAAAATTGTCAAAATTTGATAGACTATTTTTTCAAATCCAGGACACATATGGTCTATCCGTTTGAACCTGTGGGGTCGTGTGAGGCTTCTCTACAATGGCCTATCTCGGTTTTTTATGATTCAGAGCCATTTTCAATTGGTAGCATTTTTTCGCCTGTTGCAAAAACTGTCAGTTGCATGCAATGCAAAGTTACCAAATTGGCTAGAATTGATTCGGTTCATCATGTGCACAAACCGATATCCCGAGTGCGTTTGGGTGGGTAGGTTTACGCTAGGCATTCCCATGTTATGTATCCCAAAGCACCGGAATGTCGAGAGTCATACTGTACCGGGGTGATCTCTCAAGTGCCATGAGTCCAAAAAATTATCAAAATTTGACGCACTGTTTCTTCCAATCCAGGACACATATTGTTGATCTGTTTGAACATGTGGGGTCATGTGAGGCTCCTCTACAATGTCCTATCTCTATTTTTTATGACTTGAAGCTATTTTCAATTGGTAGCATTTTTTCGCCTGCTGCAAAAACTGTCAGTTGCATGCAATGCAAAGTTGCCAGATTGGCTAGAATTGTTTCGGTTTGTCTTGTGCACAAACCGATGTTGTGAACATGTCTGGGTGGGTAGGTTTACGCTAGGAATTTCCCTGTCATGTATCCCAAAGCACTGAAACATCGAGAGTCATACCGTACCGGTGTGATCTCTCAAGTGCCCTTAATCCAAAAAATTGTCAAAATTTGACGGACTATTTCTTCAAATCCAAGACACATATGGTCAATCTATTTGAACTCGTGGGGTCGTGTGAGGCTCCTCTTTAATGTCCTTTCTTGGTTTTTGATGACTCAGCCATTTTCAATTGGTAGCATTTTTTTGCCTACTACAAAAACCGTCAGTTGCATGCAATGCAAAGTTACCAGATTGGCTAGAATTGATTCAGTTCATCATGTGCACAAACCGATATCCTGAGTGCATTTGGGTGGGTAGGTTTATGCTAGGCATTCCCATGTCGTGTATCCCAAAGCATCAGAACATCGAGAGTCATACCATACGGGGGTGATCTCTCAAGTGCCATGAGTCCAAAAAATTATCAAAATTTGACGCACTGTTTCTTCCAATCTAGGACACATGTTGTCGATCCGTTTGAACATGTGGGGTCATGTGAGGCTCCTCTACAATGTCCTATCTCTATTTTTTATGACTTGAAGCTATTTTCAATTGGTAGCATTTTTTTGCATGCTGCAAAAGTCATCAGTTGTCTGCAATGCAAAGTTGTAGGACTGGATAGAATATATTTGGTTCGTCATGTGCACAAACCGACGTCACGAGCATGTCTAGGTGGGCATTTTTACACTAGGCATGCCCCTATCATGCATCCCAAAGCACTAGAACGTCGAATGTCATACCCTACTGACGCAAAGTAGAAGTTGCTTGACAACTTTTTTGACAATTTTTTTGACAACAATGACATTTTTTGCTCAAATTGTATATAGTCTCAATCTATGACCCCTATGACCCGATAATGACTCAAATAATTCTCCACGATTATACAAGAATCAAGAATGCTCTTGATTGACTAGGGACACATCACATATACTCAAAACATAGTCACAAAACATTGACACACAAAATAGTCACAAAACATTGTCACATATTATTCAAAAATTTGCCTCTAAATATGGTCAAATCAGCTCTTGGCTATTTGATTATACAAAAAAATGTCTTACAAATCATCTCATGGGATTTTATACAAAATTTGGCATTACAATATGTGCAATTCAACTCGTCACCATTTTAATATACAAATCATCTCATGGGCTTTTATACAAAATATGGCATTACAATATGTGCGATTTAGCTCATCGCCATTTTAATATACAAAATTTGGCATGTACATATGTACAAATTAACTCATTGCCATTTAAATATCCAGATTTATGCCCCTAAACATGTAAAAATCAGCTCATGGGCATTTATATATACAAAAAATGAATATAGAACAATTCATTGACGATTTATACAAAATTCTCAAAATCATTCTACTCTGAACCTTAGAATCAATCAAGTGAGCCTTCAGGATCGGCTCTAACACGTATTGTGTCAAGTATTGCCTAGTGGTCAAATTCACGAACTTTCCATAAAATCTTGTTATGAGGTCTACCACGATACTTCATCAAATGAATATTTGTTGCAACAACAAGGTTAGAGAAATGAAGAATATGTTTGTGTGTTTCAAAGTCCTCGAACAACCAAACATCAGAATTCTTGATAGGGTATCTCCGAAGCCATGTTCCTATCACGATAACAGACCCTATTGGGTACTCAATACCCTCTCTATCAATGATTGTGGTTGTCAATTTTCTTTTAGGCTCAACACAATGACACAAATAGTAATTTGTTCCTTCTTCATTGTTCTCTTCTGCAACAACTGCATACACATGACCTGCATTTTATAAAGTGTTAATTAATACCAAAAATAAAGTATGATGTACAACAAAATGAACCAAAAAGAATACTTGCAAAATAATTAACTCAAAAAATCACCTGAATCCACTAGGTTGGTTACATGGTCAAAATCCATTGATGTCTCCATCTGGCTCAATTGTAGTGCTTTGGGAATTTGATATGAATCAATGGGAACCAATGGTCTACAAGACCATTTGTCAACCCAATCTTGTGATTCACATTCTTCCCACAAACAATACATGCATGAAGAGAAAAAACATAGCATCTGTCTCATATAAATTACCAGTGAACTTGAATTTGAACTCATAAATAAGTGCATGTCACTCGATCCTACAACTGTACAACAATCTAGATAGTTTTCAATGTTAGATTCAGTGATCAACCAAAAATATCTACGAACCATTTACGTACCTGGATTACCTGGACCCATCATAGACTTACACCATCACACAATTGTTTATGCATCTATCAACTCAGCACCATCTTCGTACTTCAATTCTTCCCTAGCTAGGGCTCTTTTCACACATGCTCCTGAACCATCATGCTCTCCCTTACCATGTCTAGCCTCAGTGAAATTCCAAATATGTTGTACATCACTTGTCATATGCATCCTTGTCAACCAATAAAACATCCTTGCATTCTTGAATTGTGCGGTGCAATTATCTGACCATATTAAGTGTCGGTTGTATTGTATGTTCCTTTCCCTTAAACTATCATAGAAAAATTTAAAGCATCCTTGTACAAACTCCGATTAATGAGTATGATCATCACTTATGTAGAAGTGATACTCTCTTACAACCTTTCTATCCTACTCTATGCTATCATCTACATGCATGAATGCTATGTGTACAAAAATAGAACCTTGTGTAGAGTGATAATACATGGATTTCACTTCATTTTGAGGTTGTAGTGTATAATTTTCAGCAAAATAAATGATAGAGACAATGGTGCCAAGAGGAAATGTGTCCTTACATAACTTGAATTTCTCATCTAACCATCGAGCTCTATGTGTATGCATTATGTACTCATAAACTATTTTCTCTTGAAACATTTTCATAAATTGAGCTACACATATATCATTTTTCACTAGATCACATCTCTTCAAATATTTTCCATCTTTAACTCCATATGTGATTGTCTTGTATTTTCTGAAAGAAACTAGTTTCGTACCAATTTCATGTGTTCTCTCCAAATGTGCGCGTCTTGGTAAATGTTGCAAACCACCACATATAGCACAAGAACCTTCCAAACAAGACATCTTATAATAAATGCAACCATCGTGTCTATTACATAAGACACTTGAAATAAATTCTCTTACCGACTTAGGAGGTGCTTGTATATTAGATTCCTGCAAAACATTGTTAGTGTGCAAAGTAGAACAAATATGACGAAAAATATCATAATGCATGGAAAATTCAATATGCATCCTACAACAACACGTGGTGTGTACATGATTAATCTTAATATAAAAAGGTTTTGCCATTTCAAAAAATCTTTGAGAAATTCTTATTTGAGGAAATTTTTAAAGGAATCTTTCATAAAATTTAGTTTGAGTCATATCCAAATAGTGTTTGGAATGTGGCTCGCAATTTGTAGACCTAATTCACCTTCTAACAACATCTCTTTGGTTGGGCGAAACACTTGTGTTGTCATGCCAAAAATTTTCAATTAATGTTTTTAGTGCATCAACAACAACCTTGTCTTTGCGTGGTAGTCTACCCAAGAATGTCCAAAGAGAATTATTGTTAGGTTCCTCTATTTTTTACCGCCTCTTTAATGCTTTACTTAATGGTGTTCTACTAACATTTAATGACTTACTTGTTTTGCTTATCAAACCATCTTTTTTTATTTTCTTGCTCATTATGATTGATGTAATGACATGTTGAGTAGCATTACAATCTTTAGTACGTGATTTTGAACCAATAGCTTGATATGCATCAAATAGATTTCTCACAATAGTTCTTTCATTGTTACTTTCAGATGATCTTAGGCCTAGGATTTTCATTGTCTCTCTAAAATTCAAATTTTTAATTATTTGAACAATTAATTGACATCTTGCAGTTTGATTTAAGTTATTAAAATAGTTTTTCAATATTCTTTTAACCATTCTCCTACAAGTTCGTTCATTCAATTTATTGGGCATTGAATTCAATATGTTCTCATCAATGTCAATTAGATACTTTGGTTTCCTACGAATGTTTCTAGGAGTTGTTAACATCGGTGCATTATGTAAATTCAATTCATCAAGTAGAGAAGGTGTAATATGTTCATCATTGAATTGATTATTCAATGCATTATCTTATTCAATTGCATTAGGTTCAAATGATAAATCAAATGTCTCTTCTTCAATTTCATTAAGTGCATTATCTTCATTTGGTAAATTGAATTAAGATGTTGAGGATGACATACCTTCTTCTCCCATTGTTCTTATTTCACGTAATTTCTTCATACGCTGCCTTTGTCTTTCCTTTCGAGCCTCTTGTTGTTCCATTGTTCTTCGCTTGTTCTTTCCCATGGTTGATATCAGTTGTCCTAAATATAATCATATTACATATATATGTAAACAAAATTTTATAAACAAACAAATAACCATAAATATGCATCTTCTCACTACTTTTTGGAATCAAACTATTAAACAATCACAATACTATTGACAAAAACTAATAAGAACAACATTTCAATCATTTTAAATCATGCAAAAACAAAAAATTCACTTACTTCTATGTATAAAACAGGGATAGAAGTGCAAACACGATTCTAGTGGGGTCTTCAACGACCTCAAAAACTTCTTTTGAGGCCATTGAGGCTCTTGGGCAACTAAAACTATGTCTATAAACCGCGTACGTGTTGTTAGTCCATAAAATATTGACAAGCCCAATGATATTCTTTTTTCCCATTCTAGACTAATAAGTAGCATGTACATGCTCTTAAGCCTCAAAAATGTTATCACAGGGTAACGAATAATGGTCTTAATATAAGTAATAAGTACCGCGTACATAGTCCTTTGCCTTAAAAAAGTTATGCTAGGGTAGTGAACTAATACTTTCGGTACCTCGTATGCGCTATTGGTAGTAGAAAAGATGTGAATGAAAAGGGAGAGAGAGAGAGAGAGAGAGAGAGAGAGAGAGAGAGAGAGAGAGAGAGAGATAGAGAGAGAGAGATAGAGAGAGAGAGAGAGAGAGAGAGAGAGGAAGAGAGGTAGAGGGAGGGAGAGAGGGAGAGAGAGAGAGAGAGAGAGAGAGAGAGAGAGAGAGAGAGAGAGAGAGAGAGAGAGAGAGAAGGGAAGGTAGAGAGAGGGAGAGGGGTAGAGGGAGGGAGAGAGGGAGAGAAGAGGGTGGAGGGTGGGAGAGAAGAAGGGGTATGGACGAAGGGAGGGAGAGAGAGAGAGAGAGAGAGAGAGAGAGAGAGAGAGAGAGAGAGAGAGAGAGAGAGAGAGAGAAGGGGGGGAGAGTAGGGGGGAGGGAGAGAGGAGGGGGGCGGAATGGAAGGTGGTAGGGAGAGAGGGAGAGAAGAGGGGGGGAGGGTGGGAGAGAAGAATGGGTATGGAGGAAGGGAGAGGGAGAGTAGGGGGAGGGGCGGAGAGGAGAGGGGAGAGGGAGAGAGAGAAGGGGGAGGGAGAGGGAGAGAGAGAGTAAGGGAGAGAGAGGGAAGGAGAGAGAGGGAGAGTGAGGGAGAGAGAGAGAGGAGGGAGGGAAGGTAGAGAGTGGGAGAGAGGTAGAGGGAGGGAGAGAGGGAGAGAGGGAGAGAAGAGGGGGGAGGGAAGGAGAGAGAGGGAGAGAGAAAGGACACAGGACACCATATGACTGATCTTGATTGTGACTATAGGAATTAAAAAAGAAGAGAAAGAGGGAGGGAGAGAAGAAGAGAAAGAGAGATGGGGTATGGATGAAGGGAGAAGGGGAGAGAGTGAGAGAGAGAGGGATGGGGTATGGAGGAAGGGAGGATGGGAGAAGAGGAGAGAGAGAGAGGGAGAGGGAGATAGGTAGAGAAGAAGGAGGGGAGACAGACGGAGAGGAAGAGATATCGAATCCAAGACACAATATGACCCTTAGAACATAATATGACCCCTAACAACATCTAAGGGGCCATAGGGTGTCCTAAGGGGTCATACGACACTATATTATCCCTTAGCACACCATAGAACCTATAATGACACCAAATGGTGTCCTAAGGGGTCATAGAACACCATAGGACCCTTTAGAACACCATATGGTGTTGTTATGGGTCATTGGTGTCCTGAGGGATGTTAAGGGGCCATAGGACACCATATGACCTCTTAGGAAATAATACGACCTCTAATGACAACTAAGGGGTCATATGGTGGGCTAATAAAATGATATATTAAATTTAAAGTTATGAATAGAACATCATACAACGAGACTCGAAGCGAACAAACAATGAGGCTTCGCTAAAAAGCAAGTGTAAGAGCTTGACCTAACCCTAAGAGTACTGCCTAAGTTCTAAAACATATGATGCTATTAAATTTGTAAGGTTATAAGACTGATCTCGATTGTAACTATAGGAATGACACACTTGATTTCTTTCATGGGTATGTATCATTCCAAGTTGTTTGACAAGTGATGATCATCATATACTACCACTTCCATGCATACAACAAACTTTAATTTCTCTTCCTACCTGTTGTTTCCTTCTGAAAAACATATTGCAAGTACTTTGATTCATCATGTTGCTTTGTTGACACTATTTTCCACATCTGCTCTACTCATTAAAAACACATTTGAGAAGAATATTGTTGTAGGTTTCCTTGTTTGTCACGGCAATACACCCGTGGTTCAATTTTAAACCGTATTCCTCCTATTCAATATACACACACAAATCCATCAGTCAATTTTCTTAGGAGAGCATACATGATAAAAATCAAAGAGGAAGTTGCAGACAAGAAATAAATTCACTTACTTCTATAGAAGTGTAGAAATAGTTGCAATGGGGTATGGAGGGAGGGAGGGAGGGAGAGAAGAAGAGAAAGAGGGATGGAGTATGGAGAAAGGGAGAAGGGGAGAGAGCGAGAGAGAGAGAGGGATGGGGTATGGAGGAAGGGATAATGAGAGAGAGGGAGGGATGGGGTATGTATGAAGGGAGAGAGAGAGAGAGAGAGAGAGAGAGAGAGAGAGAGAGAGAGAGATGGGGTATGGAGAGAGAGAGAGAGAGAGGCACCTTGTATGCGTTTGAGAGGGGGAGACAATACACTTACATGTGTATATATATGTTTAATATATTATATATATATATACATATATTATATGTATATACACATATTATGTATACAATATCATATTATACACATATTATATATTACAGATATTATATGTATATACACATATTATATATTACATATATTATATTATACAATAGCGTGTACACGTTGTTTATAGGAAAAAGAGCGCATACACGTTGTTTATAGGAAAACAAGCGTGTACGCGTTGTTTATAGGAAAACAAGCGTGTATGTGTTGTTTATAGGAAAACAAGTGCGTACGCATTGTTTATAGGAAAACAAGCGCGTACGTGCTGCTTACACCATAAGTACCCCATACGCACTTTTGACTGTTTAGGCTTGGAAATAGGCCTGGATGACAAAGCTACAGTATGGAAGTTTGATTTCCCTCCATTTCTCTCATTTTGACATGTTTTATTTTATCAACTTGGTTTATTGACTTTTTCATCATCATGTTTATACTTCATCAAGTGGTTATTTCTAAAATTACCACCATATTTTCACCCATCTTCTGAGCTTTCTAACCATAGAATTTTTTTCCAGTTTGAACAACAATAGCATATTATTATTGAATTTGTTTTACCAGTGTCTCCATAGTTCTCACAGACATAGGTGCACCATTTTTTGAATAAATTTTGATATACTTATCCAAATTTTAAAAAAATTATATATTATTGTAGTGCACTTGATTCTTTACAATTTAAAAAAAAATTGTATTTTCGATTTGTTTAGTGCAACTTATGCTTCATGCACGAACAGGGACCTAATTTTCAGGATGTGCTCGATTGGAAAAATCATTAAAAAAAATTACAAAACAAAAAATTACAACAAAATACACATCTTATAGTGCTCACTCTTAACTATATTTCTTCCAAAGGATTTGTCAAAATACTAAATCTAACTATGACTTTTTGGATGTGCATGTCAGACACTATGTTATGTTTTTCAGAAAAAATCAGGGGTAGTTTTTTGTGCGCGAAGGATTTGACCCCCTTAATATTATCCAATTTTGAAAATGTTTAGTAGTTTGGAAACTAGATTTAGATTACTACAATATTTGTTCTTTGATTATCTTCCTATCTTGAGTGGATGACTTTCAAATTTTGCCTCCAAGTTCAGGTTCACCTGATTTCAGAAGAAAAAAAATGTTTCCACTTATACCCCCTTTTTGACCACCAGCTTTGTGCACTTACCCGGTTAAGAGCTATACAAAAAGGCCTGTGAGAACCACCCCTGTTAGGAGATACCCAAGTTTTTGTGATTTGCAAACACAACTTAATGTGTCACTTGGTAAGAGGATTTAATGATCAGAATTGTAGGATCTGACTGCACCCTATTAGGAGTGACCTTGTAAGAGGATTTTCTTGCTGCAACTATTAGGAAGTCAACAAGTACAAATGATCTCAGTATAACACCTTTTGTGTCTAATTAGATCCACTTCACAACATTACAACCTTACAAAGACTTCATCTGTCAAGTTTTCTAACCTTCACACTATCAAAAGTACTCAATTCACTCATCACATATCGCACTATCAAGCTCATGTATAAATATCTTTTCATACCTCACCACACTATTAAAATTCTCATAAGGTCAGCTTAGAACCTTATTACAATTTCCTAGGTTCAATGCATCTAGACAATCTTGCATTGTATAATTTAGTTATGTCAGCCTCCGACATAACAAATCCAATTATGTGTCATTTTACCGATCTGAGTGATTTTCATCAATACCGGTTAAGTCACCATCCACTAATCTTTTTTGTCAAACAAATCTCATTCATCTAATTGGTTTAGCACGTGCGGTCATAAACATATCTTCATCTGATAGTCTTCAATGCTACTACAAAACCACATTATCTCAATCTTCATGATTTTCATGTACCAGTTGTCGGAATGTAACATTGTCTATCATTTACTAGTTGAAGTCCTAATTATCGGTTCTGATAAAACTGTTTCTTCTTTACTGGTTAAGTCTAACCGATTGAACTGTAGGACATAGATGACTTAAAGAAACATATTTACCATCAATGACAACATACAAAATAGTCATCATATAGAAAACTAATCTCTATGAAAGACATATACCGGTTGCATCAAGCAAACACACATTACTGGTATAATACAAATGATCAAATGCCAATAATCTACCCCTTTGGCATTAATGGCAACACTTGGGAAAATTTTTCCAACCAAGTGTGCAACAAAAATTGACTTCATGACATACACTTCCCCTTTGCAATTACATGCCATTAAAAAAATGAAATTATTACTCCCCCTTAACGGTACATATAAAATTTTGACTCTTAACTATTTCTACTCCCCCTTTGAAAACAATGCCAAATAAAGAAGTAAAATACATACATTATATCAAAAAAAATCATCAAAAACTGCATGTATATATAGAAATAAAAGTGTTAAAGTCTTTACAATGTAATTCTCAAGAAAAAATCATTGTAATGAAACTTCAACTGCTCCAGATCAGTGTCCCAAGTTTCCAACAGTCTCTTGATAATCTCAACATGTGTCAAGATTTGTGATGCAAACTCCTCCATAGCATCAACTGTACTCATCTCAGGAGTAGCCAAAATTGCCTTTGACTCCATGAATTCTCTCTGAAGAATGTCTACTTTCAGAAGTAGTTGAATCTGGAGTTCTTTCACTAATCTGGTCTGCTTCACCTGTTCATGTTCACAAAGTTCTAACTAGTGTTGCAGATCAACAACCTTTTCACCAAAATTAATCACTGAGTCCTGTACTGGTATGAAAGTTTCTCTTAACTTTTGTATTTCCTTCTTAGTATCAGCTCTCTTCTTTCTCAAGTCTGCACAAAATAGTGAAAATTGGAAAATATTCACCAAAATCTTTCAGTCGGTTTCCAGTCCATTCTTCAACAAGTCTTTATTCACCATGAGGGATACTTTGCCTTTATTTATCTCAACCATTAATTGTTCTCCCCTTTTCTTCTTGTAACCCTTTTCAACAAAATTCTATTCAAGTTCTTCAAGGGATTTAAGTTGATCACTGACACTAACAACTAACTATCTAAGGTTGGCAATAGGGGTAGCCAAATGTTCTATGTTATTCTCTTAATCTTTTATTTTGTACCTGGGATTGCATTGTAGTTGCAATCTCCATTAACTCAGATGCACTCAAATTATCCATGTCTATTGGACATTTTTTGCTGATCATCATCATCATCATCATCATCATCAACCATTGCTTTCTTCTTCTTCTCTTGATCCTTATTATCTATCTTCTCCTTTTTCTCTGTCTTTTCTTCCTTTGTTTTCTTCTCTTCCTCCTTTTCTTTTTATGTCTCTTCACCCTTAGTGGTGTCTTTGACTGGTTGCAGATTTTCAATAGCTTGTTCCTTTATCAGTATTTTGTCTACCTTATGTTCTTCACCCTTATCATTTTGACTGTCATTATTAGCAACACTAATATTTACATTTGCATTTACAGTTACCAGTTGTACTTATGTTTGCTTCTTTCTCTTCTTCTTTTTTCTCAACTTGTTCCTATTGAGTATCCATCATCTGTACATTAACTTTAAAAAATTCTACATTATCACCAGTGTTAGCAAAATAATCTGCATCATCGGTATCATCATCTGTTATATCTACCGGTTCAATATCAATAGGGTCATTTTGTAGATACTTGTTGTCTGGTTCAAAGTCTATGATCTTTACACCTTCAGGAAGTTCTTCTGACTTTAGCATATCAGGAGTAATATCCTTAATTACTTCATCTTTCTCCTCTTCTTCATTGGGAATGATACCTAAAGCCTTTTTGACCAAAATCTCAGTTTCTTTTTGAATTGATTCGGTTTCACCAACAAGGATTCTTGTTAATTTCTCTTCTTAGATCTGAACAATATTTTTTTATATTCATCTTTATTTGTTCGTTTTCCTCTTCACTTTCTTCTGGTTGCTAGTGCTTAAGTGTAGAATCAATAAATTATTTATCAAGACTAATTGCCCCTTGCCACCTAGCATTAATCAAATTGTATAGAGAATTTGGAATTTTCCCTTGTAATTCAATGAGGGATAAAATAAACTTATTCATACTGAAGATGACTGCATCTTCAATCTCCCTTCGTTGACTTTCAGATAAATAAGTAACTAGTATGTTTAAACCTTTGTAAATACCATACTCCTTAATAATTCTAATCATTCTAATGAAATAATCTTCAAGTGTCAATATTTTTGTAATTGCTTTACCTTTTCGAGTAGTCTTCTTCTTCCTATCACTTTCCCTTAGTGATCTCTTATCTTCTTCCAATTTTGTTTCCTCAATATCAGTCACTAGTTTGTGAGCTTTCTCCTTCTTTCTTTTTCTGGTTTGGGCAAGAACAACATGAGGTTCAAGAGTTTTACCTCTCCTTCGAAAATGTATTTTAGAGGGTTTCCCTCTTTGAGATTTAGTAGGATTCACCTTAGGTTCTTCCGCTTTCTTCTTCTCAACTGTTTTGGCTTTTCTTGTCTTACCGGTGGGGGTACCGATTGGTACACTTGAAGTTTCACCTTGTTGAGCCTCATATTTGGCTCTTGCTAAAACTATCTATTCTCTAGTGAATCTGACATATTCATTGAAGGCATGTACCTCCTTTCTTCCTTTCTTTTCTATCAAAGGTTTCTGTAATTCAGAATGCACTTTCATTTTTTCTTCTTGTAGGTTCCAAACCTCTCAGCAGTGGTATTGATCAATTGAGCTAACAAATTATCAACATATAAGCAACAAGTAGGTCTTTATCTACTTCATAACCCAAGGGAGCTACCCATGTTGTCGTAGGAATAACAACTTCCATCAAGCATGTATTTGTGTCAACCATAAAACAGATAGAATCCTCATACCGATTGACTACTTCTGTCAGTATGTGTTCCCTTGCATGCATTTCCTTTTGAAATTTCTTAAAATATTCCCATGAAATATCATCAAACTTTTTTTTCAACATCCTAATGTTGTTCTTCATTTGCGATAGGGCAGGTGTCCTAATCACCAATATCAGGGAAAAAGTTTTGGAAATACAAGAATAAGCCCATGATAAGCTATCCAAACTTAAATCTCAGCCTTTTGTCCTTCTTGACTACTTCCAAATTTTCCACTAATTGACTCCTTAGAGCTTCAGTCAATTCATAGTCCACATTTTCTTTAATCATCTGGTATGTAGTGTGAATGGCCGCTGCTGGTATACCATTGATTCTTCTTGAATAGAAAATTATAAATCCAATCACCATAGATGCAAATTTCATAGTGGGATCATTAATATCGTTCACGGTCATGGCCCTTTTATCTCATCTAGATCCAGTTAGCTTCTCACCATCATTCTTAGGTATAGACCTAAGCAATTTGGTACTTCACCGATTCAGCAGAAGCCAATTACAACATGGATTTCTTCCTTAGTGATTTTGTGAGGTCCGTCCAACCACATGACCTAATCATGAATGCAGCTCAAAACAAATCTCACCAACTCGCAATCAAAATCATCAATAAAATTGATCACATGATGAAAACCTTTATCGGCTACACTTCTGAACTGTTCTTTCAATCTACCCTGTTCATTGCACAGAGATTTGTATTACTCATAAATAAATGAAACTCCCAGATATTTAAGTTTGGAGTGATAAAAGGATCCTACATCCTCTACATGAAAAACACCAATTAGTACACTGGATAGGGCACCGACAAGGTCAATTTCCTTTGATTTGTATGGATGTCATTTGTATTCAAGTCTTGCACTCTCCATCACATCAAATAGATGCAGAGTATCCATACTACAATATGCAAAACTTTACAGCAAAGAGTAAGATTCACTGATAAATACCTCTTCTGCTTTGGTGCTAGGTTTTCCAACCGTAAAAAACTTTCAATACTTGATCACTAAATCAAACTTCACTTCGATGGCGTCGAATGCTGGTAAATGATCTGAAATCTACTTGCACAAACTTATCTCTGCTCTACTCGCTTTGCCAAGACTTCTCAAGATGCAAAGTGACAAATGAAATTCAAAAAGTTCTATTTATTTGCATTCTAACTACTACAATAAATGCATTTACTAACAAAACCCTAAAATGCCTTAGCAAGCTCTAAAGCATATTACTGGCAGCAAAAACTCAAAGATATTTACCGGTTTCATTCAGAAACACATCAAAATGCATCAGAATATACAAATTTAACTTACAGTACATCATCTAGGGGTTCAACTCAAGATTTGACAATAAGCTCACCCCAAGTTATAGAAACAACTTAGTTTGCTGGAGATGGATTCTCCACATTAGGTGAATAATCTGATTCCCTTGATGGGTTGACATAACTCTTCTTCTTCTAGATCTTATTCATCTCAACTCTAGTTTCTTCAATATCAACCTTCTTCTTTCCTTTCTGGTCTGCAGGATGATTCACTGGTTGGTTCTTCTATGTTCTGCACAACGTAGCAATGTGTCCCGGTTTGTTGCAATGATAGCATGACATTCCAGATGCTCTCCAAGGTCGTGAGTTGCTTCTACCTATTCTTCTTCTACAGTTCAATGCCACATGTCCAACATTTTTGCAGACTAAATAAATCACATTGACTCTCTTTTCCATCTCATAAGGACTAGACCAGTTAACATATGGTCTTTGCAAATTTTGCGATCCTTCGGTCAGTGAAATTCCTTCTCCAGTCACCAATAGGTCTTGGGATCATGTGAGGTGCTAGATTGTTTGCTCCAAATCTACATTCAACTTCTTTATGCCCATACATGTTGTATGTATAACAATATCCTTCAAATCTCCTACGCACATATCTAGTATTAGGTCTATAACTAGTATTAGAATTAGATTTGCTTTTACAAACATTAGCGGTATGTCCTGGTTTAAGAGAGTTAAAGCAAAGAGGTTTTTAATCTTTCTTACCGATAGGCTTCTGAGCCCTAGGAGCGGTTTTACCTTCATGCATGTTTCTCTTGGTACCGAAAGGTTCTCCCTTCTTAGATGTATTGTATCTTAACCCAGATGTATCACCTTTCATCCTCTAAGATTTGATTTGTTCATCGAGCATAGAGAAGCTCATTCTTTGTTTTAGCAATTTCTTTAGCCATCTCTCTATAACTCATTCCTTCACCCATATTTTCCTTAGGATTAGAGATCCCTTCCAAGTAGTTAATCCTTAAGGAAGTTAAGCTTTGATACCAATTGATTAACTTACAAGGCAATGAGAGGGGGAATAAATTAGTCATAGTAAAAAGAATAGAAATCTGAATATCAATTTGAATATCAATTTCAAAAACTTAAAACTCAATAGACATATAATAAGTAATACCAAGTATGCAATCACCACACAAAGCATAAGCCACATGACACAAGAGTTTATACGTGGAAAACCCAAATAGGGAAAACTATGGTGGGAGTTAATACTCACAAGATCCACTATCTGCAGTATAGAAATCTAACCGGTTAAGGTCTATAATACCCTGTTAGGGGCACACCCTATTAAAAGTGTCTAAGCTCAGTTAAGAGATATACAAAAAGGCTTGCGACAACCAGCCCTATTAGGAGCTACCCAAGTTACTGGGATTTTCAAACACAAGTTAATGTGTCACCTAGTAAGAGGATTTAATGATCATAACTATTAGGATTTGACTGCAACCTATTAGGAGTGACCTTGTATGGGGATTTTCTTACTGCAACTATTAGGAAGTCAACAAGAACAAATGATCTTAGTATAACACCTTTTGTGTTTGATAAGATCCACTTCAGAACATTACAACATTACAAAGACTTCATCTCTCAACTTCTCTGACCTTCGCACTATCAGAAATACTCAATTCACTCATCACATATCACACTATCAAGCTCATGTATAAATATTTTTTCATACCTCATCATACAATTAAAATTATCATAAGGTCATCTTAGAACCTTATTATAATTTCCTAGGTTCAATGCATCTAGACAATCTTGCATTGTATGCTTTACTTATGTCGGGCTCCGACATAACAAATCCAATTCTATGTCATTTTACTGATCTGAGTGATTTTCATCATTACCAGTTAAGTCACCATTCACTAATTTGTTATGTCAAACAAATCTAGTTCATCTAATTGGTTCAATACATGCGGTCACAAACATATCTTCATCTGATAGTCTTCAATTCTGTTCTAAAATCACATTATCTAAATCTTCATGATTTTCGTGTGCTAGTTATCGAAATGTAGCATTGTTTGTCATTTACCAATTGAAGTCCTAATTATCGGTTGTGATAAAATTGTTTTTGCTTTACCTGTTAAGTCTAGCCGGTTGAATTGTAAGACTTATATGACTTAAAGAAACATAGTTTCCATCAATGACAACATACAAAATAGTCAACATACACAAATCTAATTTCTATGACAAACATATACCCGTTGCATAAAGCAAACACACATTACCGGTATAATACAAATGATCAAATGCCAATATTGTTGTTGTTGTCCTGTCATTTCCTGTTCATATTTCTTTTGTCCTTCCTCTTCTAGGTTGGTCTTTCATTTCCTTGCCCTTCTTTTCTCATTTTTCGTGTTTCCTATTTTCGTAGTTTAGGGATTAGAGTTAGATTTCATGTTTTCCATAAAAAATTATTTGTATTGATCCGTAGGTTGTTGGCCTTGCATCTTGGACCCCAAGATCTCGGAAGCCTGAAATATTGAAATCTTCAATAATGAACCCCGAAACCTCGAAATCCTGAAATCGTCAATAATGGACCTTGGAACCCTAGAACCTCGGAACCTTGAAATCCTCAATAATGGACCCTAGAACCTCGAATTCTCAAAATCCTCAATAATGGACCCCAAAACCCCAGAATCATGAAATCATCAATAATTAGACCTCAAAATCCTAAAATTTCAGAGTCCCTTATGATTTTGCTAATATGATGAAGCTGATTATGTATCTTGTGTTGCATGTTATGAAATACCTACCTCTAGAGCACCATTATGGAAGTGAACGAGGAGTGGTAGTTTCATAATAGTTGAATTAGACTTATGGAACCTTCCACCTCATCCCAAAAGAAGACTAGAGAGTACAAAGGAGCTTCTTGGAGTTTTTAAATTCAGAATGGAGTATATTGCTGACCCACCAACTGCTTCCATAGAATGTTTCATCAGCACCTACTAAAACTACAAGAGGAATAAAGGACAAACATGCAGTTAGAAAAAGAAAAATGCACTTTCAAGCAATGTCACTACCACAACCACTATAGCTTCAACTGATATTGCATGTCACACTTGCTTTTCGAGCATTTTTTTTGCATGTTACGAAATAAATGCCTTTGGAGCACCGTTACAGAAGTGAATAGTGAGTGCTAGTTTTGTAACAGTTAAGTGGAGTCCACAGGCAACGACTTGCATGTCGACTGTGACTCCCATCATTTTGTAATCCTAGTTTGTAGACATGATCACTTTCTTTTATTTTGTATCATTTTTACATGTTATGAAATACCCACCTATAAAGGACTATCATGGAAGTGAGTGGGGAGCGCTAGTTTCGTAACAGTTAAGTGGAGTTCACAGACATCAAGTTGCATGTCAATTGTGGCTCCCATCATTTTGTAATGCTATTTTTGAATGCTCGATTACCATTACCACCACTACAACTAGGTCTTGAACTGACGTTGTAACTCACAGTTCCTTTTTGGGTGAGATTTATGCATGTTATGAAATACCTGCGTCCAGAGCACCATTTTGGAAGTGAACCTTGAGTACCAATTTAGTAGTACTGAGATGGAGTTCAAAGGAAGAGACGCAAATGTCAGCTACAACTCCTTGCTTTTTGTAATCCTTAATTTAGGTATGATACCTTCCTAAGGTGTAGGGGAAAATTCTATAAATTATAAAATTTGGGCCATTTAGAGGGTCCGCGAATTGATGATTTGAGGTCCATTTTAGAGATTCCATTAGAGATTTTTATGCAAATTATTATAAGTTTAGATGATTTTGTGATACTATTTGAAGTTTAATACAAGACCAACTTGTGGATTGTTTGAGCTTCTTGTGTGTTCTATATGATTGTGTTCTTCGTCATTTAGTAACTTCTATCATTTTAATCAACAACTAGTTCTTTTGGATGCTTTATTATTTTGTGAATCATATTGCACATGTAAATGGTGTATGGAGATTAAATTTATAGGGCGATTATTAGCTAGGTGATATTCATTTTCATTTGTATGTAAAGTTGTCTAACTTTATATATTTCCTAGAGTTCGTCATTTCAATGTTGATTTAGTGGTATTAATAATATTTAGGTTACAAAATTCTAAGCGTGTGGATCATTCAGTTGTTATTGTATCAATTTCTTTGTTATTTCTTGGTTCCCCTGATCTATCTTTCGCTATTTATTTTTTGAGAACATGAAAATCAGAATATACAAAAAAGGATTTTGTTTGTTTTGTTTCAACCAGCAGGCCCCTTGACAGGTACAAGTGCATCAACGACTGAACTTCCCATCATCACTGAGACTCGACTATAGAGACCTTGGAATGGTTGGTTTCCCAAAACTTACTGCTTTTTAGGAGATGCGGTGAGTGTTCACATAAACTATGCAACTGTTGGTGAGTGTATGAAAACATCTGTCAATAGTACCTATGTAAAAATTGAATGTAGTTATAACGGGTTTTTATACCTCTTAGCTATAGAAATCTGCTAAAAGAAAGAAAAGTAAAATAAAACTAAACATCAAGTTCATAGCTTGACTAATCAAAAGATTAACCATCAAAAAGTGTAAAAAAATAATTCCAAAACAAGTATTAAATAATACCAATATTCATGAGAACAACTAATTAGTTCTAACAATCTACACTTTATCATCAAAGTCTCTATCTGCAACTAGAATAAGGAATTAGCATCTAACAAATGGTCAGCCAAGCACCAATGCTAGATAAAAAAAATCTTTGAGCTCTTGTCTTACTTGAATGAGTGAGTCAAGATAGTTGTAACCATTGAAAGGAGACATAAACCAATCAACAGTAAATCAAAGCTTAAACTAGGTATATAGAGCATAAATGGTGTCATTAAGAACTAGAAGGGGAAATCATGAGGAAAAAGGAGGTAGGAGGTAGGAGCTTATGTTTTGTGGAATGAATCTGCACCTTACACTTTCCAAATATCTATCACAAACAGAAGAAGTAGAGAGGTATCATAGCATGTTCACCTCCGGAACGATGTGATGGTAGAAACCTAAATGAGAAAGGAGAGATTTCTTAGAAATTACATGTTAAGTTGTGTTCCACGATTCCATCGAATAGAGACACAATCTTATTGAGATTTAATCTATTCATTTTATAATGTTATGTTATGGAGATTTCAGATCTTAGTTCACATTGGTAGGTCTATGATGTTATATATATATATATATATCACACATAGAGTTAATAGAGTTTAGAGTATAAATTAAGAAACGTGATTAGAATGTTTTTGAAAAGATTAGAAATAAACCTTAAAAATTTCAAAACGCTATCATCTCAATTAAATGTTCATCTCTTAGATTCTTTCAATCGCTAGCTAATCATTATGAGGCATTTTTTCAAACAATAAAAATATTCTCTCCTCATCATTATGAAATGAAATATATTTTTTAAGAATTTAAGAGTTCATTAGAATTTGAGTTAAAGAGTCTATATAAAAGGGTAAATTTAATATCTTAATTTTTCAAGCAAAGCTCTAAGTGATGTTCATCTTTGTGTGCCTCGACATAATATATGGAAAGATAATTTGTTCCTACATACTTCTCATAAGGATGGAAGTGGAGATTATAAAAGAATATCTTCATGGATTTCTAAATGTGTCATTATTAAAGTGAGGATCCCTTGTGTAATTACGTATGGGTTAGACTTATTTTCTTTAATGATTAAATTGTTGGCTTTTTTTTCTATGTATGATCTTAATGATACTATAAAATGGGTTGCGTTATAGAGAAAATTTCAATATGGTGAAACATGATTGAAATTGATATAAATCATTCTAAGCTCAACACTAATAAGTTTAAGAAAACTACATTCACCACAACTCTTTGGGTGCAATTTATTTTCTATATATGATAGAAATTTGAATCACATTGAAAATCAATTTACATGGTCTATTTGAAAAGTTGGAATGGATAGAAATCTCAACATCTGAGATAGATTTTATATCTCTCATAACATTCATCTCATTCCTTCTCCTTTTACTACTTATCTACATATTGATTATTCTATTACCCCCATCTAATTTCTTACCCATCTTTTTTTCCTTTTTGTTTTCATTCTTCCCCATATACCATCTTAGCTCCCATTCAAACTTAATATCTCATATAATTAAAAATTCCTAACTATTTTGTTACTCTTGCATACCTAGGCCATAAGGGGAAAATTTGAGTTAATAGTGATGTACCACTTTTTGTTAGTCCAATGAATTCCTTTCTTTTGGAAACAAAAATTTTCTACCAATGTAAATGGAGGGAGAAAAATATCAGGGGAACTTCAAATGTTAGGAAGAGACTTACTCTTGATGTTACAAATATTTTGACCTAAGCCTCTATTGCTTGTTCTTGCTTGTATGAACATGCGACTATATTAAACTTGACACTTATAGTAGGAAAGTTGCTAGAATAAGTGCTGAAATTCACTAGAGGGAAGGTAAGGGATGCTCAAAAAAAATTTAATTAATCAAACTGTAGACATAAGGAGACAAATTATTCATTCATTAATAATATAGTCATTTTGCACATAAATATTTTTGAGACAATATTATTATTCTAGGATTTGTATGGGAAAATATTCAAAGATTAAAATGAATGAGGGAATATATAAGAACCCTTTGATGATTTAATCAAAACTTGTACCTGTGATACAATTGTATTTACTTATAGCAAGTTTCTATATCAAATCAGCATTTTTTTTATTGAGGTAAGAATTCATGAAACAATATACATCTTATTTATAGAAGAAAACTACAACAAGCTAATCAATTAAAACTAAGAAAAAGAAACATCTAAACTAAACATAAAAGTGACAACTCGGCTAGTCAAAAGATTTGCCATCAAAGGAAGTAGAAAAAATATTGAAAACCAAGTATTAAATATTAGTAGACAATTACAAAAAACCTACATATGCTTAAAAAAAATCATCAGAACAACTAATTAGATTTAATAATCTACACTTCAAGATCAAAGTCTTTATCCATAGCTAGAATAAGAAATTGGTAGTTAACAAATGATAAGCTAGGCACCAATGTTAGAAACTACAAATCTTTGAGTTCTTGTCTTCCTTGAATTAGTGAATTAAGATAGTTGCAACTAATCAAAGAATACATAAACCAATCAACAGTAAATCAAAGATTAAACCATGTATCTAGAGCATAAACAACGTCATTAAAAACTAAAGGGGTAATCATGATGAAAAACGAGGTAGAATGTCCTTCAAGGAGAGCTTAATCTTAGCCATAAGATCTTCAAAATTTTGAAATTGAGCACAAAGATTGCAAAGAGTAGTGGATAGATATGTGAAGGACTAACAATAGAGATTGCGATTAAATAGTACTAGACAAGTACAAAAAACCTACTCATGCTTAAAACAAAAATAATTCATGAGAACAACTAATTAGATCTAATAATCTATAGTTTAACATCAGAGTTTGTCGCTAGAATAAGAAATTGGGAGTTAACAAATGATAAGCCAAGCACCTATTTGCTAGAAACTACAAATCTTTGAGTTCTTGCCTTCCTTGAATTAGTGAATCAAGATAGTTGTAACGAATGAAAGAAGACATAAACCAATCACTAGTAAATCAAAGATTAAACCATGTATCTAGATCATAAATAGTGTCATTAAAAACCAAGAGCGTAATCATGAGGAAAAAAAAGGTAGAAGGTCCTTCAAAGAAAGCTTAATCTTAGCCGTAAGATCTTTAAAGTTTTGAAATTGAGCACAAAGATTGCGAAGAGTAATAAATAGATATGTGAAGGAGTAACAATGGAGATTGTAACTAAACAAATAGATATTCAAATTGGAACAAACCATTCTAATGATAGATCATGGAGTGTGATGGGAAACATTGATAGAAAAAAACAACAATACAATAGAATCCAAAAACAAGAAAGAACAACATTAATATATTTTCAAAACTTGATGTCATTGGTCCAAATCAGCTCTAGCTCAATAAACATAGGGGAATAGATGTTGGAGGGCACAGATAAACATATGAACTCCGAAATGCATCTCATGTCTGTAGAAGAGAATGAATGTGCCCTCTTTTCCATGCTTTGATAGGTTTGAATTTTATGAAACCATGTGTCCATACATTAAACTGGGTGTGGTTACGTTACTTAACAAGGCAATTGATTTGACAATTGCAAGCAATCAGCCACACATGTTTTGCATTGTTTCATGTTCGCCTCCAAGACGATGTGATGGCAGAAAGCAAATTCAGAGAGGAGAGATTTCTGAAAAATATCCACAGCGCCATCAAAATTCTTAATGACGTAGGGCGGCTATATAAAAGTTATATCACTCATTCTTTCTTAATAGTTAGCAGATTTTGACAATTCTCAGTTTGTTAATAATTTTGATATCGACTTTTATCTATTTAGGGGAGAGGGATCGGTAGTTGTACGGAGTTCAATAATCGTTATAGCAAGTGTGCATATAATATCCAGTCTTGCCACATATTTATACTATATAATGTAAATAAATAATTCACATGTAAATAAAAAAAATGTCAAATGTTGATCAAAATGGACCAATAGTTGAACATAAAAGAACATATAAATGTTATATAAAAAAAACATAAATACATTAATTAACAAGTGAAATAGATCATTTTTTGTTTCAAATAAAATATCATAGCTATCCATTATAAGCATGCCATTTATAAAATAAGATACTCACTTAAACAAATACTGTTATCATAGTGTAAAAATATTATTCTTATGTGTACAACTATTGGGGTAGCAATGTATATGCATTGGAGTATTTCATATTAGTAATTTGTTTTATCACAAATATAAAAGGTGAACACAATAAATACCTTGTTTTTCTCCATTAAAAGCAAGGGATTTTCCAAAGATTTAAGTGTTGTCCAAGGGGTTTAGCTTAGTTGGTTAAAGCATTGAGTTCTCAATGTGGGGACCCAAGTTCAATTCCCATGAGGGAACTTAGAATTCTAAGTTGTGACTCTTGGTCTTCCTTTCAAATCTTAGTTGTAGATAGTTAAGTGTCCATATTACACTTCTAAAAAAACGGAGGTCTTACGATATTCCATGTGAAGGCTACATGTTGACAAAGTTATCCCTAATGACTACTGGTCCCTCTCCCCTAGAAGGCTACATGTTGACAAAGTTATCCCTAATGATATTGTGTGTATATTTTTAGCAATATTTATTATAATATATTGCCTTAAACTTTTAGCAATATGTTTGATTGGTCTATTCATATTGATTATATTGTATTTTAATAATAGTGAAATAAAATTATAGAATTCAAGAAAAGTCAAATACAATAGAAAAACAAATCTGATGAAATGGTAATAACAGTAGCCTTTAATGTATTTTTATAATAGTGAAATATAAAACTATAGAATTCAAGAAAAGTCAAATATAATAGAAAAACAAACCTGATGAAATGGTATTAATAATAGTATACTACCATAAAATATTCTAGAATATTCTTTTTTTAGAATGACATACTATTACTCTAAACTAATTTTAAAAATAACAAATTAAGACTTTCAACTCCAACATACTTAATTTTTTTATGCATATAAGCATTTTCAAACATGTGATTGACTTTTCAAAACTTAAAAAACTCATTATTCTAACAACTTTGCTTTAAACCAACAAACATAATACACATCTCATGGAGAGGAATACAGTGCATGCTTATTTTAAAATTGTCTTGCTTGCCTATTCTGAAATGAATTGAAAACCAATTTTAATCAAAACAAGAGACTAGAATTCATACTTACAATGTGAAATGGTAAATTGCTTTTTTCACAACTCCTTTCAACTTATTAACGAGGTTGAAGATTTAAAGAAGAAAAGCCTTAGTAAAAAAATTAATGTTGTATTTTAAAATACTTTTATTTTTATGAGTTTGCATATATACAACTTGGTACAATTTTCTTATATGATAATTAGGGAAAAAAAATTTAATATTGATAAAAAGAAAAACAATAAGAACCCATCATATTAGCCATAATATTTGTGTTGAATGGATTTTTTAGAACAATAAAAGCTCCCTCTAGAATGAACATTATGGTTATGACCATATCAACATTCACATAGAGATAAGACAGCACTACTAACAAGAGATGGCACATTAGGAATAGTACATGTAGCTTTAGTCAATTATACATTATGAATCTACAAATGAGAAACTCTAAAGCCAATTTATCCACCTAAACTTGAATTTGTAACATAATATTAGCATTGAGACAATTGGTAAACTATACATTCATAATATAAATATAAAGTGGACAATTCTCATTAGCTCAATTACTTCATGTAATTAGTCATTATATTTAAAATTAAATATTAAAAATTAAACATATAAATAAATTTACAATATAATTGAACTAATATCAACCATATAAACATAGACAATAAGATTAGACATAGATTAATTATAATTATAAAAGTAATTCATTATATTGAAAAAAACTTCTTCCCAATATGTCTTTTTACCATTATAAGATATATTTAAAAGAAAAACTGCAAATTTATATTTCATACTATATACAAGATTCCAATTATTCATTTATAAAATTATTGATGGAGGATTCCTCTCTCTGTCTTACAGTCCTGAATTCCCTGTTCCCTGTTCTTGTTTGTTGTGGGGGTTTTCTTTGCTCCCTGCTATTGTGAGTTGAGAGGTTGTTTGTTCAATCTCTTTTCAGGGGCTCTCTTCAGCAGTGTGTGTTGCACCAGTGCAGGATTATACTGTATTGGTTTCCCATCCTTTCTGGACTAATCTCTCCCTTGTTCTTTATCATTGGTGTTTCCCCTGTTTTGTTCCACAAATATTAACTTCTGATTCCTTTTTCAGGATTGTGTTTATCGATGTTTGGAATGTGTTGGTTGTAGGTTTTCTGCCCCTTTTGTTAGGGTTTCTGATGCCTCTTCTGTCAGGTTTGCCCAGTTGTTTGTATTGTATTAGGGGTAGGCTGCCAATTCTTTTGGCCCTTGTTTGATTGGTTAAATAGCTGTTCTGATTTTTTAATCTCCATTGCTCTGGTATGAAATCTAATTTCTCCTCTGGCAGAATCCCCCACAGTCTATGCCAAAATGGGAGTTTTGGAACAGGGCATGGGCATCCTTTAGAGGAATTTTGCAACTGTCCTGGTAGATATGCTTACAAAATGTGGAAGCCTAAACAATGCATGTGAACTGTTTGACCAAAGAGATGTCATTTCATGAAATCTCATGATTTTCATTTAGACTGCATGTATCAGATAGTCCTTCCTTTAAACTTTAAACTGCAGTGTGTATCTGGTAAATTTTTTAACATGATCGATAACTACTGGTGTAATACCTGGACTGGGGAGAGACCAGACCTTGTGATCAATCGAACAAAATCTTCAATCCATGAAATGTTACAATTGCAAGATTGCACAAAATGGATTTGATGAAAGGTTTTAAAAAATTTGAAACAAATGAAATTGACAGGTGGGAGATTTGAGACGGTATGGACATCCATAAAAGCATAAAGAATAGAGAAATTAAAAGAAAAATTAACATCATCACATTTGTTCTAACTCTGCCGTTTGATTTAAATACAGTTTAAGTATGTCCCAGTACAATAAAAGTGGAAACAATCAAGGCCTGATGGCTGGGTGCAAGACAAAATTCTGGGGGTTTTAATCAAAGCAGAAGGCTCACCCAGGTTTGAGCGACGGCCTGAATCCTCAATAATGACGTCCCACCCGGTAAGAAAAATAAATCAGAGACATTCATATAAAAATATAAACGAGCCAAGTTTATTAAAATATATATTTAATACAAATGTTCATTAGGATAAGCAGCATAATTGTAAAATAGTATTAAAGCGTTTTTGAAACATTGAGGAATGCTCTGACCTCCATAATACAAATTTCAATATAATCTTCTCTTAAATTTGCACTTCCCATAGCGGTTCACAAAACAGCATTTGATCCACCTCGTCACAAATGGTGGGAAGGGAAACAAAATTGTCATGTTCAAAACGCATATCCAGGAGCTCTGCTTGCGTGGCTGCCAACTTGGACTCCTGCTCAGCAATCCGCTTCTGCAGTTGATGGATCTCTCTAGTACACCCATAAACAGGGTCCTCCATTCTGGCAGTCGCTTCATACACCAAACTCTTCACTACATCTGCTCTTTGCTCAGCTTTAACATCCTATTACAATACCACATCAAAACCATGAATTTCATTTAACACTGTTTTCCCACTAGTAAGTAAAGCATTTTCCCACTAGTAAGTAAAGCATCTGACCAAACACAGATCAATGAGAAGGAAATTTCTGTCTAGCTGACTCAAACAAAACCAGCATATACTTAAAGAAACAGAGACCACAATTTTCTGTTCATTTATTTAGCCTACATAGAAAGAATTTGACTAAAACAACTGCAAGTACTGATTGAAGTATGTCCAGTAAATTTCTTAACAGGATCTGGGTGAGAACTTTAACATAAGAAACTCTAGCCAACAAAACCAGCCCCCCCACCTAACATAACAAAACAAAACTCTTGCCAACAGAATTACACCCCAGTTCAGTATGAGAAAACATTAAATACACAGACATTAAACTTCCACAGTTTATATTTCACAGTTCATAATGAATATTATACTAAGCTTCTAGATTCAACTGTGTATACTTTGTTTGCATCAACATTTCAGATCATATTTCATAATTTATGTTTCACAGTTCATAATGAATATTATGCTAAGCTTCTAGATTCAACTGTGTATACTTTGTTTGCATCAACATTTCAGATCATATTTCATAATTTATGACTTGTGATCCGAAACATTGATGCAAACAAAACACAATTGAATCCAGAAACCTAGCCTAATATTTAATACATTCTTAAAAACAATTTAAAATCTCTACTATTTCTGGTATTAGAGAATCAGACTTAAGGCCGAAGAACGCAAATTTAGAAATTGGGTACAGTTACGTTACTTTAAGCATTTTCAGGACATTGTTGAATCCGTACACTTTCTGTACGAGCCCAAACTTTTGAAGGTCATCGGAAGGAAAATGAGGAGCCAGCAAACATTCATCCGAACATTTTTTGCGCTGTGATCGACAAGCTGCACACGCTGAAGGTGCCATCTTCCCCTTTGCAATGCCCTGCACTTTGTTGCTAATATTTATAGAAAATGTCTTGGATTTTCAAGGATGAGTGTGGATAAATTTGAAAGAGATATATTGACATTATTTGGGACAGTGGTGGCTGCTTCCAATAGTAAACGACAAAACATGTACATCAGATTTCAGAGTTTAAGGTCCTACCAATGGCGTACAGTATTTTCTTTAGATGGAAATGAGTAAATTTCTTCATCACCAATCTAATTTTAATGTTAGATGTGGTAGTGACTTTAGCATTCAAAATGTCTTGGATTTTCAAGGATGAGTTGTGGAAATATTTGAAAGAGATATATTGACATTACTTAGGACAGTGGTGGCTGCTTCCAACAGTAAATGACAAAACATGTACATCAGATTTCAGAGTTTAAGGTCCTACCAATGGCGTACAGTATTTTCTTTAGATGGAAATGAGTAAATTTCTCCGTCACCAATCTAATTTTAAAGAGATATATTGACATTACTTGGGACAGTGGTGGCTGCTTCCAACAGTAAACGACAAAACATATACATCAGATTTCAGAGTTTAAGGTCCTACCAATGGCGTACAGTGTTTTCTTTAGATGGAAATGAGTAAATTTCTCCATCACCAATCTAATTTTAATGTTAGATGTGGTAGTGACTTTACCGTTCAAAATGTCTTGGATTTTCAAGGATGATTTGTGGCAAAATTTGAAAGAGATATATTGACATTACTTGGGACAATGGTGGCTGCTTCCAACAGTAAACGACAAAACATGTACATCAGATTTCAGAGTTTAAGGTCCTACCAATGGCGTACAGTATTTTCTTTAGATGGAAATGAGTAAATTTCTCCATCACCAATCTAATTTTAAAGAGATATATTGACATTACTTGGGACAGTGGTGGCTGCTTCCAACAGTAAACGACAAAACATGTACATCAGATTTCAGAGTTTAAGGTCCTACCAATGGCGTACAGTATTTTCTTTAGATGGAAATGAGTAAATTTCTCCATCACCAATCTAATTTTAATGTTAGATGTGGTAGTGACTTTACCGTTAAAAATGTCTTGGATTTTCAAGGATGAGTTGTGGATAAATTTGAAAGAGATATATTGACATTACTTGGGACAGTGGTGGCTGCTTCCAACAGTAAACGACAAAACATGTACATCAGATTTCAGAGTTTAAGGTCCTACCAATGGTGTACAGTATTTTCTTTAGATGGAAATGAGTAAATTTCTCCATCACCAATCTAATTTTAATGTTAGATGTGGTAGTGACTTTACCATTCAAAATGTCTTGGATTTTCAAGGATGAGTTGTGGATAAATGTATTCTAAAAGTAATCTTTTGTTTCATATATTGTTTTATTAATTTGTTTAGAATACTGATTTTTTAAATGGAAAAGTTAAATAATTTTTCTAAAATTGACATAAAGAATGATCATTTATTTGAGATTTATTTGAGATATGTTGATTGGTTTGTATTAATTTTGTTTTTCATAATTCTATGTCTCTTAGCTTTCTAGTATTTTGATGATAGATCAGAAAGTGTAATCCTAAAAGTTGATGCAAAAAAACTAATACACAGTCTAATCCAAAAATCTTGAAACACATTACCGATGGATTGTAAAAATCTGATATTATTATATGTTTTAAAATTTTCGTTAAGTAAAAAAAAGTAAAAAGATAAATCAAATGTTATATAATAAAAATAAATCAGATTTAATGTGTGCATAAGAGCTAAAAAAGGAACAGATTTCAAGAGTGTCATAGAAATGGAGGGATAGGATTAAGAAGTCAAAGGATAACTGGTCGGCTAGGATTAGTAGGTAGGTATAAAACATAGGAAAATATTAGAGAGGTTGTTAGAGGTAAATTAAGAGATGAATGAAAAGTGTCATGGAGATAAAAAACCAATGAATTAATTAAATAAATAAATATTCATTTAATCAATAGAAGAGGTGGTGCCAATTAAATAAATAAAAAATTATTTAATTTAGGGAAAGGATAATTTAAATAAATGAAAAAATATATTTAATTAAGCTAGGACAATTTTAGGTGTCTACAATATGTATTTACGTGTATATAAATATAAATATGTGTGTGTGTGTGTGTGATACACACACGCATGCACACACAAACACATACATATACATAATATACATAGACATATATATGTATGTGTGTGTGTGGGTGGGTGTGATACACACACATAGTCAATACACCATATTTTACTAGGCCTTTAAGAGTTCTTGCTATCACTATACTTGTCCATGATATCATTCCAAATAATTAGTGGAATGATATCAAAGGCCTCATCACTTGACTTCACTACCTCGACTATGGACTCATCTCCTCGATTGATATAAAAAATTTCTCCTATATACACTATTAGGTCTTTTCTCAGTGTCTCAATTAGGTATTTGTCATTATAGTTCAATAGAAAGTTTTGAAATCTTGACGAGAAGGGGATATTCTCTACTTTGTTGAATGGCCACATTTATCCATATTTAATCTTAGATTTTTTTTGCCTCCATTGTGCCTTCCCTTAGAAACTTAAAAAAAATCTTTTAGACACCTCCATTGCTAGTGTAACCTACATAGGTGCATTGAAAAAAATGAGTCTTTTTATAGACTTACTAAGTATCCTCTTTGAACCTTTGAACCTTTGAACTTTTCCTCATTGATTGCTTTCCAGATAATCCATAAAACTTTAATAAAAAATTAAATCTAAAATAAATTATATTCCTTGACAAATTTATTCATAGTTCTAGTGAGAATATTTTTTCTAATGAATTATTTTATTATTCCCCCAATTATTCCAACCAACAAAAAACATTTTCTTGATTTCATTAGAAAAAAAATGGTCAAAAATATATGTCGTGGTGATTCAGGCTTCTTGTGTATGTTACAAATCACAATATTGGAGGAGTTAATCTTATATGACCCAATCTCTACAAAATGAATAACTAGCTAAAGAAGGCCCGTTTAGGCTCAAGAGTGTTAGACCATAAAATTTTGAAAATATTTTGCCATTGTATAGAGTCAAAATATAATTTCCAAAAACTATTAATAAAACTAGTAATGGATTATGTAGTAGAAAGTCTTTTATAAATAACTATAGTTTTATTATTTTTGAATATATTGACATCGGTAAATCTAATTTTTTCTAATTATCCACATCGTACATGGAATAGGCCTGTCTTAGGATTGAATAAGTCCTTGAGTTTGATGGGGGGAAATCATATTGATAGCTCAAAAAGGGCCATGCTTTTAGATGCCCATTGTGAATGATATCACTAAAAAAAAATTATTTATTTTAGGGACTATCTCTTAGACGAGTACCCTTGCAATAATGCAAGGGGTTTACGCTTGTGCTCCAAGTTCCAATAAATGGACATGTAAGAGTGAACCTACCTATTGGTGTTGTTAATAATGTGATAATTAATAAAATTATTTTTAACTAATTCCCATGATTTCCATACACTTTTATACACAAAGCATCCTCTAAGAGCTATTGAGTATTTTCTTATAAAAAATCATAGAAGGGGATAATTTTTGAGTTATTATCTTGTTTAGGGACAACGAGCTAAATTTTATTTCTGACAAGAATCTTTCGTGGTTCATCACCTTCTAATTCCTTAAGGATCCATTTAACAACATGAGTTAAATTCCATGTTTGCTTAGATCGTTTAGGCCTAAGCCACCTTGGGATTTATTAAGATAACACCAATCCCAATTGATAGAGTTTTTTTCCTCTTCCCTTTCCCATCAAATATAATAAAAATTTCTTGTTTTTATTTGAATTTCATTTACCTAACAACTATTACATAGCCAAATTAAAGAGTAATATAAACTATAGGAAGAAAAATCTTTTAGCATATCTAAATCATGCTTTCCAAGGAGATGAAATATCACTTCCAACCATCAAGATTTTTATCAATCTTACCCTTGGTCTACAACCACATATATTTTAAACAAGGATTTATTTTTATATTAAAATAGTTCAAAAATATACAATATAATATCAGATGTCTTATTTACATGTGTTTTGCATTGTTTACTTCTATGTCCTGTATACAATATCCTTTTTACATGTATAACAAAATAGGTCGTAGGCTCGAGTCAACTGAGTGAGTATTACAATAAAACATCATATAAGAGGGATTGATACAAAATGCCTCATTGGCCATATAACAAGTAACAAAATGAGCCACCCTTTTCACTGCTATCCTATGTCTTGCTCCTCATATCTAGGAGGAAGCACATCTGAATCTTCAAGATTCAGCTTTTTCATGTACTGAGTCAAGGCCTCAATCTCCTTAGGCTGCAACATATCCATAAGCTTTTTGAAGTAGTGAACAGACTGGATATCTTCCTTATAAATTTGTAAGGCACCCTCACGAATCAATGTCATAAATCTGTCTTTAGATATCTCCATGACAACAGAAACATGTGACATGATAAAGAAATGTGTGAGTTTATTATTAAATTTAGTAAGCCTCCTCTTCTTGTTCTAAAAAACCTCTCCATTTCTTTCCTTCCACAAAAACCATAACACCTCACAAGACAGGATAGACCAGAACTGGTTCATCTTAAAATCAAAAGACTCTACAAAGCTAGCAAGGACCTCACTCCAAGAAAGACCAGGCCTGTGATTCTAAGAAAAGTGGACCACACACCTCGAGCATATTCACATTCAAAAAAAAAAATTCTCAAAGGACTCCTGCATATCACACACAACACACTTAATAGACATGAGACCCTCAACAAATAAAAAGGAGCCAACAACAAGTTTTCTTAATAAAAGGAGCCATCTAAAACAAGACTTTTTTAGGTTCAATGAGAGAGTGCCAAAAGAAGTCAAAAACAAATTGCCATCTGGACTTAGGCCATTCACAACCCCAACTTTGATTAACTCTAGAGAAGATTGAGTAGTCCTCTTTAGCATAGATAAATCTTCTTAGTAGAGATTTCGAAGAATGGAGAGCCATCCAACCACTTAAGCTATTTCAAAAAAGAATCAGTATCGGCCAGGATGTTACCAGGAAAAAAGCACCCTGTAGCCTTACCAATGAGAGAGTTTGTTTTCTTTTGAGAGGCCGGCATCTCATATTTAGATTTCATTTCTATCCAAGAGCCAAATCGGTTGTCAATCAATACATTACTAATCAGGGATATACCTTTCTCATTCTAGATCTTAGCAGAGCAACTTTGGGTCGAAGCAAGGGGTTTGTTATTCAGGTTCATCCCCCACCAAATAGATCTATCCACTATAGCATAAGCCAAAAAAATTCCTATTGCATCCTTAGAGGGTAGCAACCTCCTTACCTATGACCATGCCTTCCACAAATATATGACTTGATTATGAGGTCCACCCCACTAGAAACCATACTTGGCAAACCAATCACGAGGGGTACATCCTTCCCTCCAAGCATGAAAAATTTAGCACTGGATATTTTTTTACCTTTCCCAATATAAAGTAAATTTATCTTTCGAATGATATTATCCAAGTTGTTTTCTTCAAGTTCCACAAATAGGGTAGTGTTGTCAAAAAAATGAATGTTTAAGGAACCTTTATTGTCAAGGAAGGAAAGACCCTTTATCCTAGGGGTCAAGTAGGATTCCCTCATGAGCTAGTGGATGGCTTCAAAGGAAATTACACAAATGGTAGGGTGAGGGGGAAAATATACCTAATTGATCTCTCCAAAGTTAAGACATATCAAAGGAAACCATCATCTTGAATTCGTGTAACTGTATCCTTTAACAAAGTGTTAACCATATTAAAAAATTAGATAGGGAGTCCAAATGCCTCAAGGGTAATCTTTGAAAGAGATCATTCCATTTTATCATAGGCCTTCTCAAATTCTATGAAAAATATAGTAGACTTTTGTTTAGAGTACCTTTCCGACTCCATAGCCTGTCAAGTGGTTTGGAGGTTTGCCAAAGCGTATTTGCCACTAGTATTATTTTAGTGCCTTATCTTCATCCTGGGAAGTAACTTAATGATCCACCTATTACTTTTACTACGCAAGGATCCTTTATTAAGGGCATCCTTATGCACTTTAAATAGACCTTCACTTACCCAGTTGATGTGTTTCTTGTCAAACTCTATAGGTATTCCATATACTTGTGGAGATTTATCACTGTTTAGGACATTGAAAACTTTTGTAATATCCCCTTGGGATATATCTCTAATTAAGTTAACACAATCCTCCTTAGAGATCCTTTTTGGAATGATTTTCTTGAGGTATGTCTACTATTCTCCCCCTTAGAGGTAAAAAGTTTTTATAATTAACAAAGAATACCAATTTGATATCCTTCATATTATTAACAAGTTTATAACAATACGAAATTTTATCTATTTTCTCTTTGATATCTTTGTCTTTAATGCACCTAAATAAAAAAATGGAATCTTTGTCACCATCACTTAACCAATTCAGGTTAGGCCTAACTTTAAGACCCTAAATCCTATTGGCCTGTGAATTCCTTGGTGAGTCTTTAGAAATGCCAAGCTCCTCACACAAGCTCTCTATCACAATTATTTTTTTCTTAGCATATTTGACCTCTTACATTTAGTTATATTAATAATTATAAATTAAATTGGACGTGAATATTAAAGTGGTCCCTAAATAAAAATTAAAAATCCTTTCTATATCACAAATGGATTCAACTTTTGTCCTAGTCCCTAAATAAAAATTAAATATCCTTCCTATATCACAAATAGGCTTTTTTAGTATGGTATTTGATAATAAGAAATATGGAAATACAATCCTAACATATATGTGACCATGGGGTGAAAGTATGTCGATTTTAAAATCTTGGCATCCAAATCTATCTACTAAAACATTTATAGTAACACCTATCTATGTTCACCTTCCAAAGCTTCGTCTTCATTATTGGTTCGAAACATTATTTTCAACTATTGGAAATACAATTGGAAGCTTTTTATCTATAGATGATAATTCTAGATATTTCATCCATACTACTTTTGAAAGGATTTTGGTAGAATTGGAAATCTCTAAATATCTTCTAGTAGAAATGCAAATGGCCCATGATAGACACAACTTTTGAACCTTGAAGGTTTATCTTTCAGGTGCAGAAGATGCTTTAGGATTGGGCATAGTGCAACATATTGTTCCTATAGTTCCCCTCCATGATTCATACTCTATAATGGTTATGATAGATACTGGTAGACTCTTTTCATGCTTTTCTCTTTCACATTTTGAGATACTTCTTCATATCAGTAGATACATTATATTATTTATTATGATTATTCTATATTTAGGGCTAATTGATGATGTTAGGGTTTAATAATTGATGGACCTTGTGATTATACATTTCTTAGGTGATATGGTTTATGTTTATTACTTATGGTATTATATCTAGTCTCATTGGATATGAATGATGGTTGTATCATTTGATTATGTTATCTATGTTTATGATGTTTTACTATCTTGAAGTGTGTAAGGGATGATATCACATCAGTCATCATGAGAAGGATGTGAAGTTCAAATTCCCCTTCATCTGACTGTGATGACACACACACACATATTGTGTGTGTGTGTGTGACATCACTCATCATAGGAAGGATAAGATGTTATAATTCCCCTTCACCTGACTACATGATGATGAATATGTATATATATGCACATGTTTTGTCTAATGTTGATGTTGTGCAAGAGTGCAGGTACTAGACACTGACTCAACTTGTCTCCACAGGTTTGATCATCCTCCTTTCCTAATGGTAGTTGATCAAAGGTGACACTAAGGCCTACCACATCTAACCCTAGTTTGTGTTTTTAGTTTTGTTCTATTTATCTTGATTTCATTATCTCTGACCTAATCCTTTCTTAGGATGTGTGGTCTTGTGGATGGTTATGTGAGTAGTTGTGCTTTATCCTTTTTTATTTTATTTTATTTATTTAAGCTTTATTATGGGATAAGGTTAAATATTATTAATATTCATTTATCATATAAAATAAATGTTTATTATATAAGACAAGGTGTAATTATAATAATATCCTTTGTATTATATATGTGTTTGGTTAAGTGGTATGGAACAATCTATATATATTTTTATTTCCTATTTTCCATCCTATTTTATAGGAGGAAGTTATATGGTGAATTATTATATTTGTTGCTGGCATTAAATATTTATAAGCATAAATAAACCTAAATGAGATATTATGTTTATTGTAATGTAAGCTTGGATGATGTAATTTAATTTTTGGTTTGATTGGTTGAGAGAAATTGATTGTTTCTCGTACAAATGCCAACTCCCATTTTGGGAATGGTATTTTTCCAATAAATGAAAGGGTTTTGGTATGGATTGTTTCTAGAAAAATTCTTGATTTTGCCATAAGATTGTGAGATGCATTGGGAGTTCTTTTGGGTTGGGTTTGAAGGAAATTTGGAGAGGGATTTTGTGAGGATTTTGAAGACTTTTTGACTTTCTTTTGTTGGAGATTGGTTACTATTGATTTTGTGTTGGAAATATTGCTTGATTGGTTGGAGTTGTTGCTCTTGTGGAGTCTGCATGTGTAGAGATTGTTCTTCATTCTTTCTCTATCCATTCACTTTAATTTCTAGGTTGGATTCTTATGCCCATTTGATTTTATGAATTGAAACAAGTATTGGATTTGAAAAGATTATTTTCTCTATGTATTTTATGTCATCATTGCATTCAAGAAAGATATTGCATTTGTTGTTATTTGTTTAATTGGCTATTGAAGTAGGTGATCTATATACTATATTATTCTGGACAATTTTTAGATTTTTACTTCTTGGAATTTTGATTTTCATCTTGAGGTTGATCAATAATTATTTATGAGAAGGGGACTCACCCTTGTCAAATGGTTCTAAGTCAAAATTTGAATTTTTGATTGTCTAGATGTTAGTATTTGGGCCCAAAGTCAACCTAGGGTCCCAATCCCAATTTATGTTGTAAAAGCGCTAGAACAAAGTGGAAATGTGCTAAAATATTTTTCAAAAGTGCTAAAAGATGTTGCAAAAGTGCAGTTTTAGGTTTGAATGCACAGAAACCTTGATTTGACCCTTGGACCAGTTTTTAGGGACTCGTGTTAGTCTGGGTTAGTCCAGAGGCTAGTTCTTGGGTTTTTGAATTTCCATAGGCTATATGATTTCTTTGAGATAGATTCATGTATCTCCTTTTAGTTTCATGTGTTCATTCATTATGGTTCATGGATTTTGCATTTGTGATGATGCCTCGAGAGAGATTAGATAAAGAAATGATATGTTGATCAGAAAGTAAATTATGGTTTAGATTTTGATATAAAACCAATTTGATTTGGAGTAGGTCTCCATTTATGTTAATTATGTAATAAGAACACTCTCTTGAGAGGAAGATGTATTATAAATATAATATAATATAATAATGTTAACTATGTGATTGTTTTTATGAGTTCAAATAATATGGTGTTCGTATTGTCTATTCTCTATGTATGATAATATTATTAGTGAGTAAATAGTTAGTTGTAATGCATTAAATGATATTCCATGAATGTTTCATTTATTTAAGTGTAGTTGTTATGGTTATATGGTAATATGGAAAGTAATCTTAGGAACATTTGGATTTTGGGATTTAAAATGAACCTAGTTCCTAGGAGTAATCATGTTGCTTAGTTCTTATATGATAATATTTCTATGTAAAGATTCATTTATTTATGTTAAGGCACTATGTTATGTAATGGTTAGATTAGATTTTACTCTTACGCTTTAGTAAGTGATAGTGTTGTCTTGTAGCGATGTTAGGGAGCCTTACAGGACATAGGTGTTATTGTTTCAAGTTTGTGCTTAGATGAGTTGTTCTCTTGTTTAATTTCATGTTATTCTTTACTATAGTTTAATGTGTTAATTTATCTCTTAAAAAAAATGTTTTTAACCTTGAGGTCAATTTGTTGGATGTGTTGTTATTTTGGCTTCCTTAGAGGGGTGTTACAATCCTAATGTCAAAATTCAACCAAAACAAGAGACTTCTTGGTGAAAGGATGTGTCACCCAACCACTATTATGCAGCATAGTCCTCCAAGAATAGCAATTCTTCTCCAATAGATGATGTGCTAGTATGAATATTGAGGGGAAGATGGAGATTATCTAGGGAACAAGGCTAATTAGAATCCACCTTAGCTAAAATATTGTAGTGATCACACTAAAGGTTTTGATGATACCTTTGAAAGGCCTTCTCCTATGATTACTTTAGATGCAACAGTCGAACAAAGTTCAAGGGCTATTGTTGAGGGGCACCAATCAATGGACTTTGTGAGCTCTTTATTTATATCTCTATCTAAAGCACCAATGAATTTAATTGATGGAGATGAAGGCACCAAATGGAAATAAGTTTCAAAAAGAGAAAAAGGAATACCACCAAATTTATAGAAATCAACAATAGAATGTAGTTTTGGTTTCACATCAAATCTAGTGTGAAAATTAAATTTAGTATGTGGTTTGGTGGTGGTTTACCATAGACCACAAGTCTAGACATCCCTATTTTGATAAAGAGAAGTTGTAGCTGGTATATGTAGCATGGATGCATTCATTAATATGTGTTAAGGAATTTATTATGGATCTTGATTGTGAGCCTTATTTGTTGATGGGACTACATAGTTTAATTATTATATTAGAGTAGGTTTATCCTAGATAGTATTGTCAAACAGTAGTAAGTAGTAAGTTGCACATTATGTATCAAAAAGTAAAAACATGTCAACTAAAAGGGGAAGCACATCTCCTATAGCTAGACTGAAAGAGAAAAATTCCAACTAGAGAAAGAATCCCTAGAAGGCCCACCCCCAACAAACCCTAGGCTGAAAAATAGGGTAAATGAAAACCCCCAACCAACTAATAGATAGACACAATATCATCTGGGTTTACATATCCATCCTCACCCTCCTCCTTTGCACTATCCAAAACACTAGAACTACCTCTAATTCCACTGTCACATACCATAAAAATAATTATTAGTTTCAAGAAATTTTATGTTTGTTATAATATCTGCAATTTGGTTATGTAATTGATGCAGAGGTAGGGTCCTAGTCAACAATATGTAGGCATATTTCACAACAATAGGTTCATATCTCCCTCACAACCCAAACAAGCAATCACCTTAGATAATTTCCCTCTCAAGGAAAAACTCTTAGAATTTCAAGACTTCAAAAAGGAGACATAAACTCATAAGACTTTAGTTCCCAACCAGCTCACCATTATCACTCTTCAAACTCCAAGTTACCTTAAGTGACCTAGTGCCTTTATAAGGCTACAAGTCTCCAAAAATACACCAAGGATTCATAGCCTCTACCCAATCATTGAAACACCTTATAATATGTAAAAAAAACTTGTTCAATTCCAATTCTAACCCACAAGAACTTTGAACTCCTCAAACCCTTAAGCGTACCCACAACCAGGATTATTCCCTACTAGCCCTCACAAGTGACAAAACAATGCATAATTTTTTATGTCGATAAGCCCTCCAAAAATGGATCACATATTAAGATACCCATTTGGTAATTATTCAATGTACAAAAGGATTGAATAGGGTTCCTTTGCAATGTATCACCTAACAATTGACTGGTAATCAGATTGTAGGCCTCATTAGGCCACTATTCCAAAGAAAATTGTTGAAACCTCACATAAAAACCACTAACCCTTGTTCCAATGTTATTCTCTGACCACAAATAGACTAATTCAACAACTTTTGATAAGGGAAATGCTTAAAAACTCTCCCAACCACAAAACCCTTGGTTTTGACCTCTAAAGGCTAGTTAGGTGAGGGTTTCATGGAACTACACACTCCAGACCACTACTTTCCCATTCTCTCCAAACCATCACCAATCCTTGGTCATTACATATTGTGGAAATTTTTCGTAGATAAAGTATCACTTTCAAGCTTAAACTCATGGGAACCACAACTAGAGTATCACCCTTCCTTGGCCACAGACATCATTGGACACCCCTAGAGATTATAATATATTAAAAAAATACTCAAAGACATCATTCCACCAATCATAATAAAATTATAACAAGGGAGTGAGATGATACATATGTTTTTTATTTTCAAGTCCACAAAATCAAGGTTCCTAACCTGTTATCAGTAGTTTGCCTCTAAAATCCTTCAATCTTTATGAAAAATATTCAAGCCAATGCCAAAATGAAGATGGTACATGCGCCTGTCAAATGCAAGAGGATTTGAATCATATAAGTATAGTATAAACCCGTACAGAGGTCTATAAGAACAAAATTACTAGTAAAATGTAGGGAAAAACATTTTTTATTATGGTTTCAATCAACAATATCCATGACAAACCCTTGGCTCAACAATAAAAGGTCATTATAAATCCTTTCAAATCTTTTTCCAAATTTTTAAACCAACTTTTGAACTCCCATGACCGTTGGGATTCCATTCTTTACAATTTGTATAATTTTGTACTTTTAAACATGCTAACTTTGCATAAAACTTGCTATGGGCCCCAAATAAGACCTCCTATGAATCCAAATGATTAAAAATAGGTTCAAAGAGGTCAAATAGATCATCATAAATTATCAAATTCTATTGGAATCATATTGAGAATAAATTACTCAACCCAAAATAATAGTATGACCTCATGGAGGCATATAGTCTATTAGGTGCTCCTGCACGAGTAACTAAAATCTAATCAATCACATAGCGGGAAAAAAACAGATGAGGTTTATACTATGACAAATAACCTACAATTGGATCCACATTGTATGCCCTTGATTTCTTTAAAGGATCCCAAATGTTAACAAAAAGTGTACATACAATTCTATACCCTTGTAAAAAATATATATAACGTACCATTTGTGTAGGGCATAGTTGTACACATTACCTATCACTCTATTTCATTATCCATCATTAGCAACTAAATTCTTGGTCTCACGCAGTGATAACTTTAAGAAACCCCCTCTCAAAAAATTGTATAAAATCTTGGTGAATATTTTTTTTTTTTTAAAATAATAATATTTTTAATTGGCGAATCTTTCCTTTTTTAAAAGAAAAATATTAATTTTATTGGTGAATTTTTTTATCTCAATTTTTTTTTTTATAGAAAATATTGGAGAATCTTGGAAAATAATAAGAGTATGCATTAATTACTATTGCAAATCCTTTCATTTAAAAAAAAAGTTTTTTATAGAAAAGTAAAGGCTTGAAGGTGAAAATCATTAATGAGTTTACTGTTGGCATTTGGCATTATAACAGACAATGGGAGATTGTTGGCATTTCAATAAGGATATTGAGAAGGTTGTTGATGATTATGGATATAACTGATTAAGGATGTTTACTGTCTTAATATTATTATTTTGTCATTGATGTCAAGAAATTGATTTTCTAATTCAGTATGATGTTGCCATATCTTGAGAAGTATGATTTGATGAGCATAAAGATGTCGGTAAAAGTCACAGAAAGAATATGATGGATAAGGGGAGAAATAAGTTATTCAATGGGCAACTATTACTGAGTTAGACAATGATGAGATCATGATGTTTAGATTGTTTTGATATCATACATATGCTATTGATTGTAAGGTTAATACTATACTATGTTACTGAGCAAAGAACCTAGTCGGTAAACCCTAAGGTTATCGCTATCGGTTAATGAAGGCAGAATGTCTACCGAGTGAAGTTTAGTATTCACTGAGTTGTAACTGAGTTGTAACCGAGCTATAACAGAATGCCTTAAATGATTACAAGCATTATTTAATGAAGGAAGCTGATGAGATAGCCATGATTAAATGATTGGTATGCCATGAATGAAGTTTGTTAAAGAATCTATGGCAAAGGAAAATTAGCAGGAAGATCTACAACTTAGATTGAACCACAATACCCTAGCACAAGTTCCAAGAAATGTATGCAAGTTCCAAGGCAGGGTAAAACATTTTCAGATCGACAGATACATTGAACTTGGTCAAAGTTTGAAGATCTGATGGCTATGATTGATCATGGGAAATGTGATCAAGGAGATTAAGTGGTTGGAAAATTGTTTATAAATAGGTAACTATTGATAAACAATGTATGCGGGCAAGTGTATGCACAGGGATGCTACATAGTGATTACTGAGCATAGAAGCTTGAAGACCTATTTTGAATAAACAGAGTATAGAGCCTAGTAGATGGACAAGATTAGTTCTATCTCTATATTGTATTGAGAAAATAAGAATCTTCTTTAGCATTTTAGATCTGAAGTTGCAGATAGATTTTTATTACTGTTATTTTGTGAAAGTGACAGAAAATCTCTTAACCGAGTGGACTTAACAGTCTTATTTGTAAAACCCTCTAGCAAGGTGACATTCTAATTGAGTGTTTGAAATCCTTTAACAAGGTCACTTCTAACAAGGTGAAGATCCTAACAGATTTGAGGGAAATCCCTTAACCGGGTCACATCTAGCAATGTGTTTGTAATCTTTAGCAGGATTTTCTTTTAACCGAGCATACTCTAGAAGAGTATATTTCTTAGTGGGTCCGAAATCCCACAGTTGTTTTTCCTTATTTGGGTTTCCATGTTAAATCTGGTGTTATGAGTGTTCTGATGTTTATATGCTTTTGAGTTTGCATGTTTACCAGTTTTGGTTATATTACTAAAGTATATATTACCGAGGTTGAATCTGATTTTTTTATGGAAGATTAAGTTTGTATGATTCACCCCCCCCTCTCATCTTATTAGCTTGGCATTTGTACTTATCTTTAAGTATCGGAACTATCAATTGGTATCAGAACTTTGGACTCCAAAAGGAAAAGTTTAAAGGTACTTGAGGCAAAGATCCAGAGATGTATAAGAGGGATGCACCGAAGCTGAACAAATCAAGTTTCTCTACATGGCAGAAAAGGATGAAGCTGCACCTATCATGAATTGGAGAATATGCTGTATATTATTTGGAGAATGATTTCATGACACCGAGAACCTATCCATTAACAATGGAAGAGATAAAAGCAAAGCAATTACATATTCAAGCAATGATTGAAATAACACCTGCATTGACCGATTCAGAGTTTAATGATCTAGAAGGCTGCAATGATGCAAAGGCAATGTGGGACAAGCTCATATCAGTGTATTGAGGAGATGAACATGTTCAAACAGAAAAAGTGGATAGTCTAAGAGGACACCTTGAATCTATGAGGATGAATGAAGGTGAGAACATAACCCAGTATAGTACAAGACTAAAGGAGATTGTCAATCAAATCAAAGGAGCAGGTGGAACTATTGAAGAAAAGGATATAACAAGTAAGTTGTTAAGAACCCGTCTATCGGCTTATGCAATCTGAGTCTCTGCAATCAATGAATTGCGGTCTGTACCTAATATGCCAGTTTCTTTAGATGCTACTATTGGTAAGCTACATGCATTTGAGTTAAGTAACTTTGATAACAGTGGGTCATCGGTAAATAAAGTTGAATCTGCATTTAGTTCTTTTCATCTTGATGAATCTAATGATTTTAATGAAAGAAAGTATAAATACTCTGAAGGAGATCAGAGTGGAGCAAGTGAAAGATTTCACAAGAACATGGAGAAAGTACACGAACTGTATGAGGAAATCAGAAAGCAAGAAGAGTTTGAAGCACTATTAGCCAGAAGGTTACTGAGAAGCAAAGGTAAGTATAAAGGAAAACCACCTTTGAAATGTTTCAATTGTGATAAGATAGGACATATGGCTTCTAACTGTCCTGACAAAGATTCTCCTAAAAAGAGAGATTACCGAGATGATAGACAGAAAGATAATCATTACAGAGGACACCAAGACTTTAGAAGAAGAGATATAAAGTCATGCTTAATAGCCAATGAGGAATCCAATGATGATAAATCAGATGAAAATGATCCAGAGGAAGTAGTTTATGTGGCTATCAAAGATGGATCAGATGAAGAAAGGTATGAAGAAAAAGCCTTAATATCTCACATAAATACTAACGATTCTTGGATCATAGATAGTGGATGCTCACATCACATGACATGTGATAAACACAAGTTTGTTATGTTAGAAGACTATGATGGAGGCTATGTAAGATTTGGTAATGATGCACCATGTCCGGTAAGAGGTAAAGGATGCATAACACTTATTGACAATGCAAGATGCAATGATGTTTATTGGGTTGAAGGTTTGAAATACAATTTGTTGAGTGTAGCACAGCTAAACAATACAGGATACCAAATAGAATTTCATAAAGGAATTGTCAAAGTTCATGACAAGCATGGAAAGTTAGCTGCTACTGGGACACAAACAAAAGGTAACACATTTCATCTTGACTCAACATGAAAAAAATGTTTGTATGCAAAGATAGATGATACCTGGTTATGGCATAAAAGGTTTTGTCATGTACATTTTGATAATCTAATCAAAATAAGCAAGAAGCACCGAGTAAGAGGTCTACTGAGTCTTGAAAAACCTGAGAATGTTATGTGCCGAGGATGCTAGATGGGTAAAATGACATGATCAAGCTTTACAAGTAAGTATTACACCTCTAAGGGAATTTTAGACCTTGTGCACACTGATCTTTGTGGTCCTATGAAAGTTCAAAGTTATTATGGTGATAAATATTTCATATTATTTGTGGATGATTACTCAAGGATGATGTCAGTAATGTTTTTAAAAGAAAAATTAGAAGATTTTCAAATGTTTAAATGGTACAAGGCAAGAGTTGAAAATGAAACATGAAGACAATTGAAATGTCTTAGATCAGATAGAGGAGGAGAGTTCACATCTGATGAGTTCAACTTATTCTACAATGATCATGGTATAAAAAGACAAGTCTCTGCACTGAGAACTCCACAACAAAATGGAATTGTTGAGATAAGAAATAGATCTATTGTGGATTGTGCCAGAACCCTGATGATTGAAAAGAAAGTGCCACAAACATTTTGGAGAGAAGCAATAAGCACACCAGTTTACACTCTGAACCGAGTACAATTGAAGAAAGGTACTTTGAAGACACCATATGAAATTTGGTATGACAAAAAACCTAAAGTAAGTTATTTTAAAATCTTTGGAAGTAGATGCTATGTACACAAGGATGATAGAAATGGCAAGTTTGATCATAAAAGTGAAGAAGGAACATTTCTTGGTTATTCTTCTAGAAGTAAAGCATTTAAATGTCTAATCAAATCATCTAACAAAATAGTAGAAAGTGCAAATGTGAAAATTGATGAATTTGCAGAAAGAAATGATGAAGGAAATTCCAAGGAACCAGAAGATTATGATGAATTTGTCTATGTTCAACCGACAAATCCTACCAAGAAAAATGCAAAAGGAAATGAAGAGAATATCTAGTTACCGAGTGATGAAGAAGATCATACAGAGCCTACCGAGCCTTTATTAGCCAAGTATATCAGAAGTCATCATGCACCAAGTCAGATTATAGGAGATAAGGATGATCTAGTGATGACAAGGAACAAACTGAGACAAAACACATGTCTGATATCTGAATTTGAACTGAGAATAGTGAAAGAGGCATTTAATAGTGAAGATTGGATAAATGCTATGACAGAAGGGATTGATCAAATCAAGAAGAATAACACATGGACACTGGTCCCAAGATCGAAGGACAAAAATGTAAATAGTACAAAATGGATTTTCAGAAACAACCTGAATGAAAAAGGAGAGGTCATTCGAAATAAAGCAAGATTAATTTGCAAAGGTTATGCCCAAGAAGAAGGAATTGATTATGGTGAGACTTTTGCACCCATGGTTAGACTTGAGGGATTAAGAACATTGTTGGCATATGCTGCTGACAAGAATTTCAAGGTATATCAAATGGATGTCAAATCTGCATTTCTGAATGGAGTATTAGAAGAAGAAGTTTTCATTGAACAACCTGAAGGATTTGCTGAAGACAATAATAAAGATCAGGTATGTCAATTGAACAAAGCTTTATATGGTCTGAAACAAGCAACTAGAGCATGGTATGAAAGATTGCACTCTTATTTAATCAAGATTGGTTTTATAAGAACAAGTGAAAACAACAATATTTACATGAAGAATGATGAAAATGGAATATTGATCTCAGCCATATTTGTTGATGATATTATATTTTGTGGGAATGACTCTCTATGTAAAAAATTTGGAAATGAAATGAGCAAAGAATTTGAGATGTCATTAATCGGTGAGATAAAGTATTTTATAGTTTTATAGATATTGCAAATGAAAGATGAGATTTTCATTACTCAATCCAAGTACATAAAGGAAATCTTGAAGAAATTTGGAATGGAGGATTCAAAACCAGTAAGTACTCCTATGACTACCAACTATAAACTATCAAAGAATGATGAATCTGCATCTGTTGATGAGACACTTTACCGATCCATGATTGGAAAGTTGTAATATGTTGTTCACAGTAGACCAGACATAGCACATGCAGTAGGTATAGTTGCAAGATTCTCTACAGATCCTAAGGAAACACACATGACATCAATCAAGAGAATTTTTAGATACTTGAAAGGCATTGAAGATTATGGCTTAGTATATCAGAAAAGAGATGATTTTGATTTAAAAGTTTATACTGATGCTGATTGGGTAGGCAACATTGATGACAGAAAAAGAACAAGTGGAGGAGCCTTCTTTTTAGGAGAAAGACTAGTGAGTTGGCTTAGCAAGAAACAAGTATATGTTTCACAGTCAACAACAGAAACTGAATACGTTGCTGCAGTATTGAATTGTACCAACATAGCATGGATCAAACAACTGTTGGAAGGTATACATGAGAAAGTTATCACGCCAGTAACTATATTCTGTGACAATACTAGTGCTATTAATATTTCAAAGAATTCTGTTATGCACTCTAAGACAAAGCACATCTCTATCAAATATCATTATCTTAGAGAAGAAGCTCAAGAGAAGAAAGTGATGTTGGAGTATGTTAGCACAAAGGAACAAATAGCAGATATCTTCACCAAGCCATTGCCAAGGGACACTTTTGAGTATCTCAGAAGTAAATTAGGGGTCCTACCCCTATCTTCTACTCACTAACCAAGTTTGGTGAAAGCATCAATTCGATAACTCTACACAATATCTTTTAAGAGTTGATGTTGATTTACACAATTAAGGATGTTTTCTAAAGGTGTGCAGGAAACAATACAAGAAATAATATAGGGAATAGGAATTGAAGACAAAATGCTCTGACTGAGACTAAAGTTGACACATAACAGCAGGAAATAACTTCATATAGGAAGAAATTATGTTTTAGTTCTTTACTTTTTGGCATTGTTGTCAAAGGGGGAGAAGACTGGAGAAGACTGGAGAAAAGTAGAAAAGAAAGACTGAGAAAAGAGGAGAAGACTAATGTATGGGGGAGAATTTTGATGACAGAAGGAGAGCATTTCTGCACAACAATCTGAATCAATTAGGTCAAATCAATTGGTTTTGCCATCAATGCCAAAGGGAGAGATTGTTGGCATTTGACATTATAATAGACAATGGGAGATTGTTGGCATTTCAATAAGGATATTGAGAAGGTTGTTGATGATTATGGATATAACTGATTAAGGATGTTTACTGTCTTATTATTATTATTTTGTCATTGATGTCAAGAAATTGATTTTCTAATTCAATATGATGTTGCCATATCTTAGGAAGTGTGATTTGATGAGTATA
>NW_026729429.1:0-75067 GCF_030272615.1 Cryptomeria japonica | reverse complement strand
AAGTCATTTATTCAAAAGTGTAAAAGTTGTCAACTTGACAATAAAATGTTGTCAAGCAAAGTTGCAAAAATGCAAAAAAAGTTGAACAAGGGTTAAAAGTTGGTTATGAGAGGTAGTTGTAAGGTCAAAACTGACCAAAAGTCTATAAAAAGTCATTTTATGGTCGTTCCAAATCATAAAGAAAAGAAAGGAAAGAAAGGAGAACATTTTGATACATTTTGGTGCATTCTACTATTGTTATTTTGATTGGCTTTCCAGTTTTTATGTTGGTTCCAGGTCTTGCATGACCATGTATGACCTGGAAACCTTTATAAATGTATAATTAATGGTTAGATATGTGAAATAACTTTCTTTTCCATTTGGTTTGGAGTGATTATGTTTCTAAATGAAGAAGTTATGGAAGTTTTGGTAAAAGTTGTTGTTTGCAGATTTGAGGTTTCCTCAGAACAGTCATGTTGCAGAAAATGGTACGGGTTCATATGAAAGTTTTATGACCTCTAAATAGATTCATTGGAAATATATGTGAATCCTCTTTCGTTTCCTTTTGGTTTGAGTCATTTTTGTTTAGATTTGTGGAAGTTATGAATATTTTGGTGAAAACTGGTTTTAAAAGGTCTTCAATGGAGTTGCAGGCAATGGTTTGACATTATCTCATGATTTAAGAATTGGAAAATTTAATGGATTACATATTCTGAATATATATTCATAAATATTTCATATGAAATTTGTTTGGTGTCATTTTGTTATGTTTTGTGAAAGATATTTGATGCCCTAGGCGGACTGGGCATGCACATGCTTTGTTTGGGAACAACAGTATTGGGTCTCGGTACAGAAGCCATAACTTTTAATCTAAACATTGGATTCTCCTAAGTTTTGGATATGTTTTAAGAAGTATAGTTATCTAAATTTTCACCAAAGGGATATTTGAAATAATATCTTGGTCAAAAGTTATGAATGATAGAATACAGGTCTATGACTGGGAACTTTAAAGATTGAAGTGTGAACCATGAATATGGGTTATTGCATTAAGTTGATATTAATGAAGAGATGATTGAAAGAAGTTGTTATTTTGCCTCTAAAGAATGAGTTTAAATGGATATTGATATTTTGAATATGCAGATAGGGATGAAGTTTTTTCTTTCCTCTGCATCAGGCAACTTATTGTATCTTATTGCTTCTAGACCGAATATAGTGCAAGCGATGTGTATGGTGGCTAGATTTCAAGCAGCACTTAAGTAGTCACATATGAATGAAGTAAGCAAATTTTTTAGGTACCTGCAAGGGACACTCAATTATGGATTATGGTACCCTAAACAAGGGGAAATCATATTAGAAGCATATATTGATGCTGATTGGGTAGGTTGCATTGATGACCGAAAGAGCACAAGTGGTGGTGCATTCTTCCTAGGTGACCGGTCGGTCTCATGGCATAGAAAGAAACAAGATTAAGTCTCCCTATCAACTGCTGAAGCAGAATACATTTTTTGCTGCTACATGTTGCTCTCAGGTGCTTTGGATGAATCAAACCCTCAAGGACATATAGGTGGACATCTTCGATCCAATTCCCATCCGGTGTGATAATTCAAGTGTCATCAACAAATCAAAGAACCCGATGATGCATTCAAGGAGAAATCATATCACCATCATGTATCATTTTATTAGAGAGAAGGTTGAAGGACAAGAAGTAAAGATGGAATATGTCCTTATAGGAGAACAAGTGGCATACATCTTCACCAAACCATTATTGATAAACACTTTAGAGTACTTAAGACTCAAGTTCGGAGTTGTATCACCTGCCTCATGCACTTAATTTTTTAAGGAGATATATGGTTCAAGGGGAGTTAATGGCAACATCTATATCTCTTGAACCACATGCTAAACATAGGGAAAGTTAAGGGTTGTATGTCTCAGCACTGGCTATAATCACTAAGAGAAGATTTGACTAAGGGGGAGAATGAAGTAATCTAACCCTTTGTCATTGTGTCAAAGGGGGAGAAATATACTAGTGTGAAGACTTGTAGTGAGTTGACATCAATGCCAAAGGGGGAGATTGTTGGCATTGTTGGCATTGGGTTGTCATTGATGTCAACTGGTATGGCATGATCACTGATGAGTAAGTAATGGTGACCGGTATGGGTGAAGTAAGACATGATGATGTCAATCCATATGTGTGTAAGCAGACAAAAATGTATCTTACCGGTACACAAGAAATGCATCATCTACCGGTACACATGAAATGCATCATCTACCGGTAAAGCAGGCCTACCGACAAGGCAAAGTAAGCAAGAAAAGAAGAACAAAAGGATGTGAACTGGTATACACAGAGAAGTTTAATGCTATAGGTAAATGGACTTAGTAGATTGACCAACATGTTTGATGGAAGGCCAATTTGATCCACAGATAGAGAAGAGGTCAACAGGTATGAAGGTCCATCAGTGAAGTTAGGTTATACTGGTAAGGTGAGTTGAACTAGTAGTTAGTCTTGGTCGGTGAAGGATGTCAAATTGACATAGTAGACTAAAGATAATGCCAAACTAACATAGCAAACCAAGCATAGGTGGATATCGACAAGGATGACAAGTGGAAACCAAGTGGACAGCACGTAGAGGTCAGTGAAGTATTCATTGACGTAGTAGTCAACAAGCAGGTCAACATTAATAAACAAATTGAAAATCATGGGAGGATGGTAGAATGTTGCGGCTTGAGGAAGATAAGGTAGCAAGTTGAGTGAACTGACCTTGCAAGAAGATCTGATCTTTGTACCCATTTGCCCAAGGAAATAGTCGAGCCATTAATGGAAATTGATAGAGAAACGCAGAAAAACATGTTGCAAACATCCAAATATAGAAAATGCACATTAGAAGGGGAGGTGTTGGTGGTCCTGAGTGATGAAATGTAGATTGTCATTCTAGAAAAGAAGATTCGATTAGATTTGAAATAGATTGAGTTGGTGGAGGAAAACCCTAGCATGCCACCATTTGAATGATTCCTTTGGTGGGAAGCCTCACAGATAAATATGTCAACTCGAGATTGAAATTAGTTGATGCTAGATGGGAGGTGTGAGAGGAAAGAGAGCCTAAGAAAGAAGAAAGACTATCTGCCTTGAGTTATTTCTTAGAGAGTCAGAGTTTGTTTTAGCAGGTCACCGGTGAGAGGGTCTAACCGGTAGAGATAGAGTAACCGGTAAACTATTATAGTCTTAACAATCAAGCATACCAGTAAGGAGTGATTGGTTAGGAAGGCATCCCAGAGAGACACTGTGAAGTGTGAGGCTTAGAGGTAGAGAAGAAATACTGGGAGTAACCGATGAGTGATCAAAGAAATTAATTTGATAATAGACAGTGTGAGAACCAGTGAAGAAGAGGAGGTTGTTAGCCAACAGACATCAGTTGATTAGGTGTTGCAAAACTCATTTGCAACTAAGTGTTATCATTGCATCAAAATTGTATTTTATCATATTACACGGATTTGGTGCTTGGTGTAGGGGTTGGTGCCCTAAATCATTGTAATATGTTGTTTCATTGTGAGGCTGGATTGGAGAAGTAGACTCCAACAACATTTCTCACTAGGGTTTTTCCCATATTGGGTTTTCCTCGTACATCTAGTGTTGTGGGTTATGCATTTGTGTGTTTGGCTCCTTTTATATTCACTCTTATCTTACCGGTTTGATTGTTTAGTGTTTAGGCTGTTAACCGGTACTCAAGGCTTGGTTTAAAAAGAAATGATTTTAGGAACCACTATTCACCCCCCTCTCAGTGGTACATTGTGTTCAACAATTAGTATCAAAGCAAGGTTCTCGGTTGATTAAAGTTTTCTCTAGCTTGGGTAGATTTTGGTCAAAGAACACAATGGCAAGAAATGAGTCTGCCTCCTCAAAAGCCCCCATGTTTGATGGATCTAACTATTCCTTTTGGAGCAGAAGAATGGACACCTATAGTTCCTCTCTTGGTTTTGATGTGTGGATGTCTATGCAGAATGGGTATATTATCCCTATTGTTCCTCCCACTAATCTAGATGCTAAGAAGGAGTATGATAACAATGCAAAGGCTAACCATGTTATTCTAAGTGGGTTGTCAGATAATGAGTTTGTCAAGGTCATGCACTGTGCATCCACCAAAGAGACTTGGGATAAATTGAAAAAGTTATTTGAAAGAGATGCCAAAGTCAAAAAGGCCAAGTTGCAATCACTAAGTGGTTAGATTGAGGGTATCAAGATTAAAGACAAAGAAAAGATTGCAGACTACCTTCATAGAGTAGATGAAACTGTGAACAACATCAGAGAACTTGGAGGAGAAATTGCTAATGATATTATTGTCAAGAAGGTACTTAGAATGATACAAAGGTTTATTCCATAGAGGAAGCCAAGGATTTGAAGAACTTCACAATGGATGAGCTATTTGGCTCTCTAATAGCCTATGAAATGAGAAGAACCGATGAAGCATCTTCAAGGAAAGAGGTAGTGTTCAACTCCACCAAAAAGGGCAAGGAAGAGGTTTCTCATAAAGGATCTAATGAAGACTTGAACGAAGAGGTAGAAAAATTTGTCAAGAAGCTCAAGAGAGGATCCGGTAAGTATAAAGGAACGTTACCACTCAAATGATTCAACTGTGGTAAAGTTGGAAACTTTGCTACAAAATATCCTTATAATGGAACTGATGGAGATGAGCAAAGAAGTTTTGGCAGATCTGTCGGTAAAGACAAAGAAAGGAATGTCTATCGGCAAGGAAGAAGAGGCTACCAGAAGTAAAACAACCTGTACACTATTGAGGATGATCATTTATTTCAACTAAAATATGCAACTTGCATTTGTAGGAGAATGCAAATGGATGTGATATTTTTAAATAAATATTGATTTATTTAAAAGGGGATTTGATTTGGGGATTTTAAATAAATGTTTAATTTATTTAATAAATAGGAGAATTAAATAAATTTATTAATTTATTTGATAGATGGGACCATAGTTAGCAATTATATAAATTATATAAATTTATTTAACTAGGATTAAAAAAGGGGCTAATGGTGAATTAATATAAATTTGATTAATAGAGGAATATTAATGTATTAAATAAATATTAAATATTTATTTAATTCATGGATTGATTTATGTGTCTACCTTTTCCCCTCTTTGAGACGGTGTCATTTATCATGTATTTCAAACAAAAACTGATAAGCATGAGAAAAATGCCCCAGGGATGTTAGTTTTGTCGGCTGGTATGCCCCGTCAAGAGATGGGCCAAAAAAATTTTAAAAATGGGTGATCTCTTGAAAAATAGAAAGAAGTGTGGGGATGATAGATAAGAATAAATTGGATTAAATGGTAGAAGAACATACACAAATAGGGTTAAAATGGAGAAATGGTGAGGCATGAAAGCTCTTGGGGTCCATGAAGGTGAGCGAGGTTAAGCAAGGGTAGGGTATATTTAGGATAGAAGGGGTAAAATGGTATTCATTTTCACACTCTCCCAAAGCAATCCAAAGCCCTGATAGTGACCTATTACAACAGATTGTGACAGAGAAAATGGTGTTCCTGATTGTAGATCATTGATTCAAGCGCATCCAGAGGTACCAGCGGCCAACAGACTACGGACCCACGGTATGTCCAATTCTAACTTTTGTGTTTTTAGCTCACTAACGACATTTATTAGCTAGTTGAAAAGTTTGGATGAAAAAGATGCTAAAATGCTATTTTAGCACTTTTGTCACCTAAAGTAGTGCTATTGCTCCACAATGGCGCTTTTTTCATGTAGTTATAGCACTATCGTGTGTATAGCGCTATTGTAAGGTAGTTGTAGTGCTATTGGTTTTCAAAGTTTTGGCACTTTTGTTTGTCTATGTTGATAGGTAGGTTTTAGCTATTTTAGTGCTAGTGTTGAATATAGTAGCACTATCATTGTATTGTAGTGCATTTGTAAAGTGAAAGCAGCGCTTTATTTTTGTTTAGCACGTTTGTGCAATTGTTGAGCACTTTTGTTTTGTGTAGCACTTGTGTGCAGTTATACCACTTTTGTCACTATTTGTAGAACAATCATTGTTGACTTTCCCAGTTTGATTGTAATGTTGACAATTGATGTCAATGTCCTTGTTGATGAGTGCTTGTTGCATGTTTGAGACTCAGTGTACCCATTGAGACTAAGTAAGTGATGTAAATTCTTATTGGTAGTCTAGGTGTTTGTGAGTCAAAATACTTGATGAGACTTGAGATACTTGAAAAGTATTTGATGAAGTCTAGGTAGTAGTAGATTTTGTATAGCAAGAAGGTTGACATCGTTGTGTAATTGTGTTTATAGGAGGATCACCTAGGTGTATTGCAGATGCGAGAGAGGCATCCCACCACACAACATATGTGTGACCAGTTGACTGACCTCGAGATTGATTGCATATGTTCTACTTGGTTGTTTGATATGATGCATCTACCCATGATTCAGACAAATCTCATATTTTTGACTGTGTTGGCTAAGGGATGGCACAACGAGACATGCTCCTTCCACCTGTCGATGGGAAAGATGATAGTGACACTAGAGGGTGTCTGGAGGATTATACACATTCCTATCATGGATGAGCTTGTGACATATGATAGGGCAGTGGGGGAGGCAGCACTGCGATGGATCTTCTCCTATCCATAGTTGTAGGTATATGATGAATCAGTTCCTTGGGAGGATATTCTAGATCTATATGAGCCACTACCAGCAGTATTCTCAAAGGAGAACCATCAAGAGCGACATACGTGCCCAAACATTATAACCTTATGGACCAATTGGATAAGATGCAAACACTCATTTCTATACTAGAGATTTTGCACATATCACCCTCACATAATACCATCTTAGACCAATCTCTCCAAGAAGCATCAGTTCCATCCAACCTCAATACAGATCAATTTTAAGTCATGGTTGGAAGTCTCAAATCATCACCATGTCTCACTTTTGTTGAGAATGATGACGCATCCTTTCAAAAACCACATAAAACCTCTCTCCACATCGAGGGATTCATACACAAACAAAGAATCAAGCGTGTCTTGATTGATAATTTAGTTGGCCTTAACATTTGCACATTATAGTTAATCACAACATTGGGATATGCAGAAGATGCCAGAAAGCGAATCACCATCAAATCCTATGATGATGCAAAATGCTCCTCTAAAGGGTGTGTTACTCTACCAATCAGGGTAGGACCTATGGTGAAGAATGTGGTATGTCAAGTCCTAGACCTCCCTCTTCCATAAAATCTCCTATTAGGTAGACCATGGATTCATGCCATGTAAGTAGTACCACCCACTTACCATCAATGCATCAAATTTCCACATAAAAAAGTAGAGATTACTATCCTCAGTGATGCCAACCTATTCACCTTTTGCAACAATATAAGGTATAAAAATGATATCATAGTCCCTAGCAATAGATAAGCCACTACCTCATCATCTTACATCCACCCAACATATCTCACTAGTCCACCGATCCCTACACCCAAACAAGAAAAGATGGAAAATAAAAGTAAAGGATGAAGGCCCAGGAGAGTATAATATTAGTCATCTTTTTTGTGTTGGCCAACTAACCCTCTCACCTAGTACTAAAGCCACTTGTTGGAGTCAAGACTATTACACTTGATGGATTCATCCCAGGCAGATCATAGGAACATGAAACTATTGATGAAGACTTGGCAAGATGGATCTATAGAGACCCTTCTGATACAACTACACAACAAATCAGAATCCCTATAGAGAGGTATGGTAAAGAATTTACCCTAAAGCATAAGATGGGCTATGATGGCGATAGTGCATTGGGATCCCACAAACAAGGTGTACAAGAGTCATTGCAATCGTTGGTACAACCACAAGATAAAACTAGACTCGGATTCAACCTTGGTTTAGGAGGCTCTTCTAAGCTTAGGATTCCAAGCAAACAAAAGTAGACCACTTCCAAGTTCATCCCTCCAAAAGAAGGATAATGTCCATTATAGACCAATCTACAACATCAAAAAATCCAAGTCACACTAGCACTTCTCACTCGTCGTGTGCACAGGCACCGAACATGCAAAGGGATGATATTACACAAAGGTCAATCACTTCTAGTTGTCACTTCTATCCATTTCAGATACTCAAGTGACACCAACAACCCTGTTAGATATGACACCTATAATGGTTATCCACAAACCTTTCACCCATGACAAAATCCCTATAAGGTTCAATAACATAATTCTACCTAGTGATTCTAAGACCGATTCAAATGAATATAAATGAGACTCTTTACATGAATCTGACGAGGATTATTTAGAAGATAAAAGAGTTGTCAAAGATCCATGGATCAAAACCTTTTGGGAGTCAGATATTGAAGACACTTGAAGGAAAGATAGGTTACCTCTCGAGCCCGATTATGAAGAGGATAGTATTGACGATGACCTTAATTCCTCCATACTTACCCTAACCACCACATCCTATGAGATTAACCTAATTGATGAAGAAATGCCAATTATTTACCTCGAACTCATTAATTGGGACCAACAAGATCTCCCACACCTTGACACCTTTCCAAATGATGATGCAATCATACTCTCTTGAATTACAAGATGACATACCAAGAAAGGATCACAAAGCTGGGTATGATATTGAACTTAACAACATAACTTACTTTGGAGAGAATGCCAAACCTTTTAGTCACAAAAATATTACAATCAAAATAGGATCCTTAAGTGAAAACCACACTTTGGCACTTGTGGAGACCAAAAGAGTAAAAACAAAGGATGTATCCAAAGGTGAAAACCTCTCTTAGGCATTAGAAGATGGAAGGTTTTACATTCTCCCCTTCAGCAGTAATCAAGAGAGATCTTCTATTCTCATCAAAGAAATAAAGGAAGTCAATCTGGGGGAACCAGAAAATCCACACATACTACATCTAGCAGAATCACTGACTCCAGCTAAAGATCCTGATTTTATAGAATTCTTCCAAATCAACAAATCAATTTTGCATGGTCCTATGCATACATGCCAAGCCTAAATCTAGGGTTAGTAATGCATTACTTGATAGTAGAAGAAGGAGCCAAACCAGTAAAATAGATTCTTAGAAAAATGCATCCTCAGATTGCACTCTTAATAAAAGCAGAACTGAAGAAGCTAATAGATGTGGGTTTCATAAGACCCATTGATTGTGCAAAATGGATCTCTAACCTTGTACCAATGGCAAAACCAACTGAGGGCATCTGTATCTATAAATATTTTAGAGATCTAAACAAACAATGTCCTAAGGATTAGTTCCCTCTTCCAAACATTGATATGATTGTGGACCTCACAGTAGGACATGCAATTCTATCACTCATGGACGACTTTTTAGGATACAACCAGATAAAGATTACTCCAAAGGATCAACACAAAACATATTTTACATGCCCATTGGGTACATACTATTGGAATGTGATTCCATTTGGTCTCAAGAATGTAGGCACCATGTATCAAAGGGCAATGACTACCATCTTCCATGACATGATGCATACACTAATGGAAGATTATGCGGATGATTTACTAGGTAAATCATTAACAAGAGAGGGTCACTTCGTAGTGCTAGACAAAATCTTCACCAAACTTGAACAATATAATGTACACCTAAATCCAAAGAAGTGTATCTTTGGAGTAACCTCCAGGAAGCTCCTAGGATACATTGTCTCAAATAAAGGAATTGAGGTGGATCCTGCCAGGGTAAAAACAATAATGGAGATGCCATCTCCTAGGAACATTAGTCAGTCGAGGACATTATGAGAAAGGATACAATCAATTTTTCACTTCATCACTTCACATATTTAGCTGATAAATGTCATCCCTTCACACATCTGCTCCATAGAAATGTCCATTTCAAACGGGAAGAGAAATGTTAGCAAGCATTCCAATAGGTAAAGGACTACTTGATGACACCACCATTACTAACACCACAATCTCCTGATAGGATTTTATTGTTATACATATTAGCTATAGCTACAGCCTTAGGAGTCTTACTCACACAACATAAAGTAGAAGGTAAAGAATGTACATCATACTAGATTTCTAGGACACTAGTCGGGTATGAACTCAATTATACCCCTATTGAATGATCTTGTCTTGTTGTGATTTTAGCACGAACCAAACTAAGGCATTACATGTTGACACATAAGATACAACTTATTCCTAAGATAGATCCACTCAAGTACCTACTAAGTAAAGTAACACTAACAAGCCACTCGGTAAAATGGGTTATGCTCCTCAGTGAATTTGATATCAAGTATGTGGACCAAAAAAAAATCAAAGGGTAGGTCATTGTAGATCAGTTGGCTAAAGTGCCACACATAGGAGACCATTCGATCATCTCAAATTTTCCAAATGAGGAAATATTCACAATCATGCCAGCACAATAATGAGAGCTATATTTTGATGGATCATACACAAGAAATGGTTCAGGAGTAGGCATTATTTTCATCACACCTTAAGGAGATAATTGATGTCAATTTTGCTATTGATGCACGTTTTTTGTGTGTTTGATACTTAGTGTGCCCGTTGAGACTAGGCAAGTGATGTAAATGCCTGTTGGTAGCCTAGGTGTTTGTGAGTCGAAATACTTGATGAGACTTGAGATACTTGAAAAATATTCGATGAAGTCTAGGTAGTAGTAGATTTTGTATAGCAAGAAGGTTGACATCATCATGTAATTTTTGTTTGTAGGAGGATCACCTAGGTATACTACATATGTGAGAGAGGCATCCCACCACTCAACATATGCATGACCAGTTGACTAACCTCAAGATTGATTGCATATGTTTTACTGGGTTGTTCTATATGATGCATCTACCCATGATTCAGATGAAGCACAAATTATTGACTGCATTGGCCAAGCGATGACATAGCAAGACGTGCACCTTCCACCTGTCGATGGGAGAGATGGCAGTGACACTAGAGGATGTCTAGAGGATTCTACACATTCCTATCACAAGAGAGCTTGTGACATATGATAGGGCAAAGGGGGGAGGTGACATTGCGATGGATCTTCTCCTATCCAAAGCTAGAGGTATATGACGGATCAGTTCCATGGAGGGATATTGCAGATCTATATGAACCACTACCAATAGTATTATTAGGGATCATTGGACGGTTTCTATGCCCCAATCAAAGATCTCATGGACTCGTCGTAAGTTGGGGATGGGTGATAGAGCAGATGGCTAGCAGGGGCACCTAGTAGGCATGGGGACCATGTGTGTTGGCGCATTTGTACAATGATCTTCATGATGTTGTCTACCATGGGATTACTTCTCTAGGGGTTGGTATCATGTTATTACATATCTGGCCATGGGAGAATTTGCCCATCACTAGACCAGTGTGTATGAGATTCAGGGTGATTGATTAACCCTATGTATATATGTATGGAGGAATGATGACACAACCCTACTTGGGGAAGTTGGATTACTAGTGACAAGCGTTAGATGATTTGGATATAATGATCTGGTGGCCTTACCTAGATTGTGAGCCATGGGAGGATGAAAGAGAGGCTATACCCTATGTGCACACAATTTGGTTTCTGAATTGTCATACTTTTTATATTATTGAGAGACATCTACTGGGCCATGTTATGAGGCAATTTGGACGGACACAGGAGATGCCACAGGGTTCGGGAGAGTATGCCTAAGTAGTGTGAGAGAGATTTTAGTGGGGGCTAGTATTGCCCTATGCTCAGGCATTAATAAAGTTCTGTAGTTTACGGGCTAGGACGTGGCCATATAGAGAAGATGTGGCTGATGCAGGTGTTACAAATGAGTATAGCCAGTACTTGGCAGTGCATCCCTTTCCACACATTTTCATTCCTATAGAGCTAGTGCCACCATTTGAGGATGACTGAGCACCAAGATAGGGTAGGAGGAGGAGGAGGAGATTAGACAGGGATGGAGGAGGTGGTAGAGGAGGTGGAGATGGGAGAGGTGGTGGTGGAGGAAGTGGTGGTGGGGGAGGTGGTGGAGGAGGGGGTAGGGGTCTCATTGTTGGAAATATGGAAGGATTGATTATGTGTTGCATTCATGTTTTGTCATTGATGTCAACACTAGCTATTGTGGTTGGTTACCGGCATATAGGTTTTGGTTACCAACACAAGATCTAGTGTTATGAACATGAGAGACTATCTATTGAATAATTCTGACATGTTTGGATGAATGGAATACGTTTGGTTCTATGTGTTACATGCTTCTTGAGCATGTCTTGGTCAGTTGGTATTGACTTGTGATCAAATGCTATCATACACTCTAGTTAGCCCTTACCAACATAGGTTTAAGGTTTTTACCGGTAGAGATTTTGTTGAGAATCCTTGACAAGATGCATAAGTGGTGTTCGTGCAGTTTCTAGGATGCAGAAGATGATCTCTAATCATGCTTTAGCAAGGTGGAGACATCACTTTGGCATGGTGGACGTAGAATAGGTCTAGTGCCTATCTAGATTATGGATCAGTATCATGTTAACGTGTTCTCTACACATTACTGGGATGATTTATGGATTGGTTATGTTATTTTGGTCTAAAGCCGACATGGCATATCATTGTAATATGGATATATGTAATGATCTTATTGTAATATCTTTTAGGTGGCTGACCTAATTGGTTTAGGCTTTAGGGTTTGTACAAATTGATGTAAGATCTCATTGTAGATCATGGTAATGGACATGGGATAAAATGTAATATGAAAATATTGTAATATCATTCAGGTAGAGGATTAGGTCGATCATTGAAGATCGAATTGGGTTTATGTAAGAGGTTAAAGGCCTCTGGTATTGAGCTTAATCAAGACTGTAATTAGGCATGGTAGATGATTTCTCTGGCAGTTCATTCTACTAGATTGTTTTCCAATTATCTTAAGGTGGTTTTAAGCTCTCTGTAGTTAGTGAGACTCTTTTTTAATGAGCAGTGCACTCTAGGTAGTGTGCCTTCCTGCATGTGCAGGCCCCTCATTGTATCACATACTTTTTGTAGAAGTATCATCTGACTATGGGTAGGCTTCCCATCGTGGTTTTTCCCTCTACCGGGTTTTCCACATACAAATCATGGTGTTATGTGGTATGGTTGCAATGTGTTGATTATCTATTTCATTATTGAGTTGCATTTTTTACTAGTATCTGTTTCTATTGGTATCTGTTTCTTCTATTCTAGTATTTAATGTTTATGTGCTCCAGGTTAAGGTTGTAAAGTGGATTAATTGATATAATCTGCTAACAAATGATTCATGCCCCCTCTCAGTTATTCATCGGTTATCCTAATAATTGGTATTAGAGATTTGATCCTCTTTTGCAGAAGCTTACTGCTTGAGGTAGATCCTATGACAACTAATCCACCAGAAACTATCTTCAGAAGAGAAATCCCTAAGGTTGACGGAACAAATTATGGGATATGGAAAATCCGAATGGAGACTCATCTTAGATGTCTTGGCAAGAATATTTGGGAGATCACTGAGAAATGATACACACCTTATGATCTGACATCTGGAAATCCCACTCCTGCAGACTTGGATAAAAATATTGAGGATGATTGCAAAGCTAGAGAAGCCCTCCTGTGTGCACTTACTGATCAATAGATCATGGGATTGACTGATAAATCATCTGCAAAGGTTATTTGGGATAAATTGGAAAATCTAAATGAAGGTGACCCTACTCTCAAAATTGCTAAACTTGATGGCCACTGGGTGAGATATGAGAACTTGAAGATGGATGACAATGAAAGAATTGCTACATTTATGGAAAGAGTAAATGAGATTGTCACGGGAATTCAATGTTGTGGAGGATTTTTGAGTGAAGATGAAATAGTTTCCAAAGTCTTGAGAGCCCTTCCACTAGCTTACAAGATGAAGGCAACTGCAATTAATGAATTGAGAACAATGGCAAACACCTCAGTTAACAGAGACATTCTGATTGGGAAGTCATCTACTTTTGAGCTTGAAGAATTTGGATATTCTTGAGCTGCAAAATCTGAACCTTCTTTTCATGCATCATCATCATCATCTACTAGCAAGAATAATTGGAAAGCCCTATATGCAAAAGAACTAGAAGATATGAGGAAAGAGGATGAAGAATTTGAGCAACTTGAAGCCTTACTTGCTAGAAGAGTCCCTAAAGGACCGACAGGAAGTAAGTATGAAGGAAAAATACATTTTTAATGTTTTGCATGTAATAAGATTAATCATTTTGCATCTAGATGTTCTGAAAGGAATGCAATAGTTGAAGAAAGAGTTAAGAAATCATTCAAGCCTAATTAGAACAAATATAGATTCAAGAGAAACAAACAATGATACATAGCGGATGAGAAAGGAGCAACTAATGACTGTGAGGATGAACTGGCATAAGACTCTTCTAGTGGATCTGACATTGGAAAGGAATGGGTGTTCTATGCCCTAAAGGAAGATGAACCAGAATTGGCTATCAAGAATGAAGAAAAGGCCCTGGCAGAAAAAGTTGAAGACAAGGACGAATGGGTAATTAACCATGGATTCTCACATCAATGACTGGAGATAAAAGAAAATTTATGTCCCTGCATGAATACACTAGTGGTCAAGTAATATTTTGAGATGAGAAATCATGTATGATCAGAGGTAGAGGTACTATTTCTCTAGATGGTAAGTATAATACTAACAATGTCTACTATGTAGAAGCTTTAAAGCACAATCTTTTGAGTGTTGGTCAGTTAGTGGACGAGAGATTCCAACTTCAATTCAAGGATAGAAAATGCAAAATCATTAACAAGACTGGTTTGGAGATTGCAACCAATACTTAGAGTGGAGGTAATATCTTTCACCTGAACAATGGTAATAAGACATGTTTGATTTCTCATACTGATGAGAGTTAGTTATGGCATAAAAGGTTGTGTCATGTTAATTTTGATTGCACCGTTAAGATCAGTTCTACAAAGGCAGTTAGAGATATACCTAGAATTATGAAGCCTCATAATCTGGTATGTAAGGAATGTCAATTTGGAAAGCAAGTTAGAACTACTTTTAAGAGCATACAAGACAAATCTAATGATGTTCTTGATTTCATTCATACTAACTTATGTGGTCCAACAAGGACTAGAAGCTTTCATGGTGATAGGTACTTCACGCTAATAATTGATGATTATTCTAGAATGATGTGGGTGACTTTTCTTAGGTAGAAGTTTGAAGCTTTTGAGAAATTCAAGATCTTTAAAGCAAAAGTAGAAACTGAAACTGGACTGAAAATCAAATGCCTAAGATCAGATCAGGTGGTGAGTTAACTTCTCATAAATTTAATAGTTATTGTGAGACAAATAAAATTAGGAGATAGTTATCTGCACCTAGGACTCCTCGACAGAATGGAGTAGTGGAAAGGAAGAACAAAACCATTTTGAATGCAGCAAGAACCATGATGATGGAAGCCAAATTACCTCACATCTACTGGAGAGAAGCAATGAGTACAATAGTCTACACATTCAATAGAGTTCACATCAAAGGTGAAACCAATAAGAATCCTTATGAATTATGGTTTGGACATACACCTACTGGTAAATATTTTAGAATATTTACAAGTAAATGTTATTGTAGACACCTAAAAATGGTCAACGCTTGTGGAGTTGTACTTTAACATTTGCGCATTGCCTTATTTTAGGGTTTTTGCGTCGCATTAACATTTCCTCTATGTTGCGTACTTGGTCTTTATCATTTGCGAGCATCGAGTCCTTCTTCTGCATTCTTCATTTATCTCGCTTTCGAATTTGGTCTTGTCGATAACAATCTTCAGTCATGATTTTGGTCAATCTTATCCTGTCACATCTATGTGCGTATTCATTTGTCATCATTTTGGACATCGTCAATCCTAATTAGGGTTTTGTCCTCTTATCAATCTTGTCATCATGCGATCGATTTGTCATCAATTCTTGTCTTTTGATCAATTTGTCATCAATCTTGTTGTCTTGTGATCTATTTTGTCATCGATCTTTGTCTTCTTGTCAATTTTTTCATTTTGTGATTGATTTGTCATCAATCATCGTCTTTCTCAATTTGGATCAATTAGTCATTGTTCCTCATCAATTAGCACATTTATTAATCAAATTGTTTGTCAGCATTGGTCTTTTATCAAGTCAGAATCATGATCAAATCGAATCGATATCAATTATCCTTTATCAAGACCTAATTGTCATCCTTGCATTTCTAATTCATCTTTTAGGGTTTCATGATTTTAATCATTTAACCTTGTTTGTCATTTCTCCCTTTAGGATTAATAATTTATTTATTTATCCTAAGTCTTCTCATCATAATTAAATGTTCATTTAATTGGCTAATTATTCCTCTTTTTGTGAATTAATTAATAAATGACAAATTATTAATTAATTCACCTAATTTATCTTAATTCCTAATTTTCCTCTTTTTCTAATTTTCTAATTTTCTAATTCCTAATTTCAATTCTCTCCTATTTTTCTCCTAATTTCATGGGAATGACATTTCAATTTGTCATAATTTGTCATAATTGACAATCAATCAATTTTTGACATAGAAATTTGTCATAATTTGTCATAAATTATCAATCAATCAATTTTGCATAGAAAGTGCATAATTTGTCATAATTTGTCATAATTGACATTTTTGATTTACAATTTCCATTTGAATTGAATCATGCTAATTTGATCATTTCTCCAATTTATCTATAAATTGGATGAATTTCTTCAATCTCGGCTAATAATCACTTTGTCGAATCACATTATCAATCTAATAATCACATTATCTAATAATCACTTTTTCGAATCACTTTGTCGAATCAATCATGCTTCGAGTATTCTTGCGCTACTATCTTGTCTACTTGCTTTCATCTCATGTGTATGCACTTGAAGGTGAGATCCACAAACAAAAGGCTGTTTGGAGAAGAAAGAAGGACAATGGAGCCGCATGAAGGAGACATTCGAATCTGCATCTGGTTTGCTTAGTTTTTAGTTCTGAATGTTTTATTTTCATGTCTTTATTGAGTGTGTTAGGATTGATCATTGCATTTGAGCTTTTGTGATTGGGCTATTATTAATACTACTTGCTTTGATGATTTCCAATTTCCTAGCTACATTAATTGGTGAACCCGATATGAATACTAACCATCTAACCCCTTAACTGTGTTTTTGAGTTCTTTTGAGTTGATTTGCAGGTCAAAAACCCAAGAAGCAAGGTAGTGCAGTGTTTTCTGGAAACTTCTGCGCCTGTGTTAGACATTCTGCGCCTGTGTCAAGGACATTCTGCGCTTGTGTTAGACATTCTGCACCTGTGTCAGACATTCTGCGCCTGTGTAAAGTCCAAAAATAGAGGTAAAAGACAGTGTTTTTCACTTGCAAGTTGTTTTCTTTTGCATTTTGTTTCTTCTTTTTGGTTTTTTTGGTACTGATTCTCTGTGTAGCACCTTGGCATATGCATGAAAAAGACAACAAATGAAACTACTAACATGTTTTATGCAGGTTCGATAGTCGAAGACTAAACATATCAAACTTCTGACTTGGGTTTTTGCAGGTTGCCTTGGAATACAACTAAACTTTGTGTTTGAAATTAATATTTAGGCACCTAGTATGATTTCTAAATAGGATGGAATCAATATATGTTTGCTTTGATTGTTGAGTTTGACATTGGAGTAGGAGAGTATGCTCTCATCCTTCTTAGGGTGATCAGAAATCTAGATCTTCAATACCATGCTCACGTCTTTGATTGTGTGTCACCTTTAGAGGGCCTGCCTTCCCGACCATTTGCTTTTGCAAGCAAGTGATAATCATGAGAAGGGAACAACCCAAAGTGAGTACGGCTAGAATACCTTGGCATTCTAACTCACTATAAAAAAACTACCCGATGAGCGAAAGCTTTGAAGGAAGGGTTATGTGGGAATTGCAGTTACTTGGGAAGTGATGACCCTTGAACTCTTTCTCATATCAACATCTACGTAGGACCTCATGGTCTAAATCGTGCTTGCACGACTACATTTGTTTGGTATCTTGATGGGCTTAATGTCTCAATCACGCTTGCGTGACATCAAGGAGTAACACTTAACAGAAATCCTTACTAAACACCTTGTATTTAGAGGCCAAAAATCCTTCTAGTTGCTTGAGAAGGACAAGTTCGGATACTTGGAAGAGATACTAAGCTCGCCATGGGGAGATTTCCATGGGGACTGATGCTTGGCTGCCCTGAGAAGTGAGTGTCGTGGAGGGGAGCCCGTGGGGTCAAGCATCTATGTATTCTCCTTGAATCTCATAATGAGTCTACCTCTCAAGTACCTAATGTCCTTGCCTACCATAAGAAATGTGTGAATGAGCATGATTGTCTTGAGTCTAAGTTACAATATCTTGTCTTCTTTGCTTGTCAAAAGTTGAATTGCATCTCATTTCAAAAGCAAGGCAAATTGATTCAAAACAAGGTTAAACATAAGAACATTTCATTCAACAAAGTTCAAAACATCTTCAAACATGGTTGTCAAACATTTTTCAAAATCTTGTCTCAACATTCATGTCACTTAGACTTAGGTTCATCCTAGTTTGCATTTTGCAAAAATTATTGTCAAGTACCAAAGTTAGGTTTCACCTAAGTCATACTCTTTTTCATATCAATAAGGGTCATCCATTTTCATGTGTCCTCTTGCATTAGAGTAATACCATTGTCATACATTCATATTTGCATACCCTAGGTCTCTTCATTAAGCTTAGGTCATTATCATATCATATTAGGGTCATTTGCATAGTAATTGTCCCTTAGCATATAGTGCCAAAACTAAGTTTTGTCATACTTGAGTAATGCAAATCTTTGATAAACCCTAAGTCATTGTTAAGAAGTCTAGACCTTATCAAACTTTTGTCTTTTGTCATTACTGTCATTTGGTCAAACCTAGCTTAGTATCCAAGCATATAGGGGAGACATTGTCATTTTGTCCTTTTGTCACTTGGTCCTTTTGTCCTTTGAGGTCTAGACATCATTTCAATTTCCTAAGGGTCTCATTTTTAGAATTGCATTCAAAAAGTTTGTCCAAATCTTGAAAAACAACAAAAACATAGGTTGCATTCTTGCCATAGATTGCATTTTCATTTATTTAGGTTGCATTTAGTTGCATATCATACATCATCCTTTTAAAATCAAAAATCCCAAAAACATTGCATAGTGACATGTCTATTGAAACAAGGTTCCAAGCACCAATGATGCAACAAAGTTTGATGTATCAACCGAAAATGCAATCAAATTTTAATCCAAGGCAATCACAATTATATCCAACCCAACAACAAGGAAACATTGATCAAACTTTTTATGATGAAACAAGTCTCCAAATACAAAAACTAGAGGAGAAACTAGCTCAAGAAAATGAGATATTGGAAAAAAAAGTGAAAAACATTGAGAAGAATAGATCACAAATGTCCAAAATGTTTCAAAAATTTCCAGGTCGAAATCCAAAGATTGAGCCAATTGATGTAAGATCTCTTATCGAACGATCAGACATACCAGCTCTCCTCTCACAAATAGAGATGATGAAACAATTTCAAGAAAAGAGACAACATCAATTTCAACATTATGTGCCTCCACAACAAGAACAAGAAGGTGTTTACTATCAATCTGATTTTCAACCAATACAACAAATGGTTCAACCAATTGTTCAACATATACAACCAATACAACCAATGGTTCAATTTCAACAATATGTCCAACCAACTATACAATGTCCACAAATAGTTCAACCAATGGTGGAATATCAACAAGTTCAATCAACATATCAATGTCAACAACCACAACCAAAAATTCAAAAACAAAACTTGCAGCACACACCAAGCCAAATTTTGAACATGTCAAACCAATTTGATCAACATCTAGTTCAACATCAAAACATGACATTAGATCAGAACCAACTCCTTGCCAAACAAGTTCAAATTCCAGATACAACTATCTCAAAACCTCGAAAGAAAGGTGGCTTTATTGCAATGATCTTAAGGAAATTACCAAGTGAGTTCTTTGAGGAAGATCAAAATAATACACTTATGTCTAGTAATGCCTCATCCCCTCACAAACACATTGACTCTCCAGTGGCATCTATCCCTACACCTCTAGAAGTTTCACAAGAACCTTCCATATTGTCCTCATCAAACAATACACCCAAGGATGAAATTACCCAAGGGCTATCCATCATTGATTGCCAAGATAATCCAATTCATGATGCACATCCTTGTCATGTTTTAGAAATACTAGACCCAATGCCACCATGCACTTTATTGCCATTACTTGTTTTAGAGGACCCCATTCGAAGTCCCTCTTCCTCATGTTCAAACATTGATTCCTTGCCAGAATCCATCAAAAATGTTCAAAGTGCATTTCCTTCATGCCAAAACATTGATCCCTTGTCAGAATCCCCCATGCATATCCAAAGTCCAACCCCATGTCAAGAGGATAATTTAGAGCACGAAGAAATGAGTCCTAAAGAAAATCAAGATCAAGATCCTGAAACCTTATCATCCCATCCAATTGTTGACCAGGATCCCATTTCCCCAGACACTCGCAATGATTCACTTATTCCTGCCAATTCTATCTAAGAACACAATGTCCTTTCAAATCCCATTGACACTCCATTCCCTGAGCAAGATCAAGATATCCCAGTCCATCCAATCCCAAACGATCCTCTTCCATTTCATGAACACAATGTCCTTTCAAATCCCATTGACATTCCACTTCCTGAGAAAGATCAAGATATCCTTTCCATCCTTTATGATGATCCCATTGAAATTCAAGAGAAAAACACCTTTAAAGAGGATTCCAATGATCTTCCTCCTTGTCAAGATCAAATTATTCCTTCAAATCCTCCACAAGATCCTTTTGTTCCTCCATCTCCTTGTCTTAATGCTCCATATACACTCCAAGATTGCATTTCTTTTGATGATCCCATTATTTCTCCCATTCCATCTCTTGAAGAACCAGTCACTGAACCATGTCCACTACACAATCCTATTCCCCCTCATGATCCTAATCCCCTTCATGATTCTAACATGCTAGTGCAGGATGTTCATGAACCTTCGACATGCATAATTGGTTCTTCCACTTTGGTGCAATCTGATCCACTTCAAGATCTCATTATTTCTCTCATATCATATCCACCTCATAATGGACTCGCGTCTTCTTCCCAGAGAAAAGAGTATCCTACAAGTCAAGATTTTCATAAAGGCAAAGGAGTAGATCTCCATAAGCAAGAATCCCTTCATGTTAAAGAAAATTTTAAGAGTCATGTCTACACAACTCACTCTCAAGACGTTGGTATCCCTCCATCAAAATCCAAACATATCCCTTCCCCATCATCCTTTCCATCCATCTTAGGTCCTTATATCCCTTCCTCCTTTATGAAAGGTCAACAAAGGCACACATCCTTGAGTAAATTTCATCAATCCAAAAGAAATCCATTTCATTCATATCCATCCATGCATTCCTTTCCCCCTCCAAGCAATTTGGATGCCAAGTATAAACGTCATAAGTCTAGCAATCCACATGTATTCAAGGATCAACATGTCCAATATAATCAAAATTTCAAAACAAAGAACAATATGATCTATAAAGAAAAAGATATATCCAAAAGGCCACAAAGGCCCATTGCTCAAAAACAAAATTCAAAATATATATGGGTTCCTAAATCCCTTGTGCAAGCAATGCACTCCAAGGAACCACAAAAGCATGAAAAATCAAAAACCATGTGGATCCCTAAGCAGCTTCTTGAAGCACAAAAAGAAAAATCCAACTTGGCATCCAAAATTACTATTCCTCCATCCAAACCTCTCAAATTTGTTCCTCCATCACCTCCTTCTTCCATTTTGGGCCCTTATGTCCACAAATCCCTAGCTATTCCTTCATCAAAATCTCCATATCCAAAACCCACTTTTCCTCCATCAGTCAATCACCCCTCAAGGTGTGTGCCAATGTCGATCTTGCCTTCATTTCCATCCAGTGAAGCCCAATTCTTCCAATACCCTATCCGTTATCCAATGCATATTTTTCATCCTTCCATCCCTCTGGTCCAATCCTTTGCATAAATCCTTGCCTTAGTTTCATCTTATTTTCTATGTCCTTATCCTACCAACGTCTTTGAGCATACTTTTAAGGTCATGATCCATTTTTTTCAAGGCTACTATCCAAACAAAGAGATGTTTGAGTCCTTCTTCCATCCCTTATCATGTGTCCATCTGCTATTGAAAATGTCAAAAATCAAAAAAATTGAAAAAATTGAAAAAAAAAAAAGTAAAAAAAAAAAGGCAAAAGAAAAAAAAAGTAAAGAAAAATAATTCGTCCACTGGTGAAAACCTGGCAAACAGGTACCTTGGGCAAGTACCGTGATGAAAACCTGGTAAACAGGCGTCATGCATAATTTATGAACTTCTTGCACACCACACTTGGGGACAGGTTTTATCTTATCATATCCTTTTGTCCTTCATTGTTCCATTCTCCTATCGCACCCCTGTCATTAACCTTCATATCCTATTGTCCCTCATGTCCATTTCCTCTTTCCACCTTTGATCTTGACAAGGCTGAGGATCTTCATGAGCATCATGCATCTTATTTGTAGCTTTCAGTCTATCATAGCTTTTGGTCTTTATCCATTTTCTTATTATAACTTTTCATCCATATTCCCTATCTTATTGCAACTTTCTGCCACTATCCCTTAGCCTACCCTGACCTTCAATCCATGTCCCTTATCCATTCTTGGTCTTGCTTATCCTATCCATATCTTATCACTATCCATACACTCTTTTTCATTCCTTGATCTTGATTTGACGTAAGGACGCAAAATGTAAACATGGTTTCAAAAACCTCTGGACATGTCCCTCATGCCATGTTCCTGCTTTACATTGTCATATCTAGTCTCTAGTCCCATCACGCAATAGCCCTTAAAAATTGTATCTGTATTGTCTCCATAATAAAAGGCCTTTGTCTTCCCTCTATCCACCATCATTTTAGAAAGCCTATTTATTCACCTGTCATATTCCTTTCCTTGCTAGACACTAGGGGCAAAATTAAAAAAAATCAAATAAAGTCCTGAAAAAAAATTAAAAAAAAAAAAAATCAAATAAAGTCTTGAAAAAAAAAATCATAAAAAATCAAATAATGTCCTAAAATAATCCAAAAAAAATTTGAAAAATGTCCTGAAATAATCCCAAAAAAAATTTGAAAAATGTCCTGAAATAATTCAAAAAAATTGAAAAATGTCCTGAAATAATCCCAAAAAAATTGAAAAATTTCCTGAAATAATCCCAAAAAATCAAATAATGTCCTGAAAAAATCTCTAAAAATCAAATAATGTCTTGAAAAAATCCTTAAAAAGTCAAAAAACGTCTTGAAAAAAATGAACAAAAAAAAAATTGTAAAAAACTCGAAAAGCATCAAAATCCAAAAACAATTCCTTTGGCATTTTGCATTTTGTCAATAAATATCCTCTTGGTGCATAAGACAGATCACCGAGTATACATCCAATGACACATGCAATCCAACATTGTGCTTTAATGAAATCATGCGTTAACAGATGAACTTTTTCAATCAAACCAGACATTCCAACTGATCAAAATTGTCATATCAATCAACAACAAAATCATTTGTCCTTGTCTCTACTATCATGGGTCTTATACCGGGTGTGGTATACTCAAAACCAGACTATGTCCTGTCTTAGACGGGGTACCGCATTCCCTGAAACCAGACAACATGATTGTCCTATCAGCACTTTCAACTTTTGACAATGAAGATCAAGATGTTTGTTTGACTTATTGGAATTAGCGAGTCTTATCATTTATGGATTTATCTTCGATCATGTTCCTATGTTGCTCGATGATGTCACAGAGTGATTTAGAGTGACCGGGATGGTTCATGGTTTTTTTCTTTTCTTTTGTGATTGTTGTTTGTTTGTGATGTGTCTGTCTTTTGCAAAAAGGGTTGCATTTCAGCTTTGGCCTTCCATGCCATGATGCTACACATCCATTTTGCTACATTAAAATAAAGGTTCTCACCTACAAAGTGCATTAGTGAAAGCAAGTTTTTCTTCGTCTCTAACTGTCCTCTGTCTCATTTTCTTCTTACTAACATTTCTTCCGTCCGTTCGGATAGTCAGTTTGGTCTAGTGCTCTGATTTCTCCACACACATATGTTGCATCCTACATTCATTGGTTAGTACATTTGCATTACATCAAGCCTCACATCAAGTATTTTATTCATTTCATATTATCAATGCATAAAAAACACATAAAAAATACATCCATACATGTTCCACAATGGTACATAAACAGTGCATAAGTCATCCATACATGGAAAATAACATAAGTCATAACACATTGCATCCCATCATATCGATGCATATCATATGTCACAATAATATCGGGGTACAAAATTGGACTGTCTGTCCTAAGTATGGCCTGCAGGCTGACTATATAATATCACACTACATAATGTCCACTGTCTGTCATAAGGAGCATGTGCCTCTGTCACTGGGTGCTCCCTCTATCCTCCTCATCCCTGCAATGTCTTAAGGATGATGTCCCTCCTATCCCAAGTTCTGCTAATGTATCTCTGTCTATGCTCCTGAGTCTATGTCGTAACATGAAGCAGTCAGGTCGGTTTTCCCGCATGATCAATGGATACTGTTGACTCTGCATCATGATTGGGGCACATTTTGTTAGTTTTAGGGTTTCCTTCTATGGGTTGCATTTCCTTGTTTCATGTCCACATCAAGGTGTTTTTCATTTATTTTGACCTATCCTACCCTTATCCCCCCTTTTCAGATCATTTGCATGCTAGTTTTGACCAAAATTGAGTTCCCAGGGCAAAACTGCGCTTGTGTTCTGCATCTTGCACCTATGTAGCATAACCTACGTCTGTGTACCCTACACAAGCACAGAAGACCATACACAAGCACAGAAAACCATACACAAGCGCAGAAGTCAGTTTTTGCATTTTCTGTGGGCCCCGCAATGTCCCGTAAGCCAGTCAAATTCATCAAATTGAAAACATGGGTTTTTGAGATACATACCATTGCTCCTGCATCGTCTGGTTGTCTGTACGTGCGTACACATTCTCTGAGGTGATCTTCCCTTGGAATGTTCCCCATCTCTTTGCAAGTGTCCTTTTCCAGAGCAAGAAATTCTCCTCTTTGGCTAGTGCAAATGAGCAATTTTCACTCTCTTGGCCTCATTTATAGATCTTTGTCAGTGCATAGATGGACGTGCACCCTCTCCATCTCATCTTGGTCGTGGTCTTTTGCATCTTCTTTTGTTTGTCCTTCGTGCATCCAATCTCCGATTGTCGGTCCGTTCGATCCTATCATTTTTATCGATCAATTGGCCTCTTTTCTACATGTTTCCGGCCAATTCCTCGAGGGGGCATGCATATGTCATTATTATTGTCTAGGGCATTTTCATTATTGTTCTTTGAAACAACGCTTAAAATCACATTGTCTCAAAGAGGGGCAAAATGTAGACACCTAAAAATGGTCAAAGCTTGCAGAGTCGTACTTTAACATTTGCGCATTGCCTTATTTTAGGGTTTTTGCGTCGCATTAACATTTCCTCTATGTTGCATACTTGGTCTTTATCATTTGTGAGCATCGAGTCCTTCTTCTGCATTCTTCATTTATCTCTCTTTCGAATTTGGTCTTGTCGATAACAATCTTCAGTCATGATTTTGGTCAATCTTATCCTGTCGCATCTATGTGCGTATTCATTTGTCATCATTTTAGACATCGTCAATCCTAATTAGGGTTTTGTCCTCTTATCAATCTTATCATCATGTGATCGATTTTTCATCGATTCTTGTCTTTTGATCAATTTGTCATCAATCTTGTCGTCTTGTGATCTATTTTTTCATCGATCTTTGTCTTCTTGTCAATTTTGTCATTTTGTGATCGATTTGTCATCGATCGTCGTCTTTCTCAATTTGAATCAATTAGTCATTGGTCATTGTTCCTCATCAATTGGCGCATTTATTAATCAAATCGTTTGTCAGCATTGGTCTTTTATCAAGTCAGAATCATGATCAAATCGAATCGATATCAATTATCCTTTGTCAAGACCTAATTGTCATCCTTGCATTTCTAATTCATCTTTTAGGGTTTCATGATTTTAATCATTTAACCTTGTTTGTCATTTCTCCCTTTAGGATTAATAATTTATTTATTTATCCTAAGTCTTCTCATCACAATTAAATGTTCATTTAATTGGCTAATTATTCCTCTTTTTGTGAATTAATTAATAAATGACAAATTATTAATTAATTCACCTAATTTATCTTAATTCCTAATTTTCCTCTTTTTCTAATTTTCTAATTTTCTAATTCCTAATTTCAATTCTCTCCTATTTTTCTCCTAATTTCATGGGAATGACATTTCAATTTGTCATAATTTGTCATAATTGACAATCAATCAATTTTTGACATAGAAATTTGTCATAATTTGTCATAAATTATCAATCAATCAATTTTGCATAGAAAGTGCATAATTTGTCATAATTGACATTTTTGACTTACAATTTCCATTTGAATTGAATCATGCTAATTTGATCATTTCTCCAATTTGTTTATAAATTGGATGAATTTCTTCAATCTCGGCTAATAATCACTTTGTCGAATCACATTATCAATCTAATAATCACATTATCTAATAATCACTTTTTCGAATCTCTTTGTCGAATCAATCACGCTTTGAGTATTCTTGCGCTACTATCTTGTCTACTTGCTTTCATCTCATGTGTATGCAGTTGAAGGTGAGATCCACAAACAAAAGGCTGTTTGGAGAAGAAAGAAGGACAATGGAGCCGCATGAAGGAGACATTCGAATCTGCATCTGGTTTGCTTAGTTTTTAGTTCTGAATGTTTTATTTTCATGTCTTTATTGAGTGTGTTAGGATTGATCATTGCATTTGAGCTTTTGTGATTGGGCTATTATTAATACTACTTGCTTTGATGATTTCCAATTTCCTAGCTACAGTTATATCAAAAGAGATGAATCAATTGGGAAGTTTGATCCTAGATGTGATGAAGGAATATTTCTTGGTTATTCTAATCAAAGCAAAGCATATAGAGGTTATAACAAAAGATTGCAGAAAATTGTGGAAAGTGCAAATGTAAAAGTGGATGAGCAATACAAAAATCAATCTATATCATATGACAGGGAACTGGTAGTAGAAATGATCATAATTGAACCAGAAATACCTCAACTAGTATAGGACATTGAGATAGTTACACTAACATAGTCAGAAAACTCAACTATGATGGATGATCAGATCAGTGAACCTGAAGTCAAAACACTCCAAGGTATGTAAGATTAAATCATTCTAAAGATCAAATCATTGGAGATAGGAACAAGGGAGTTATGACAAGAAGAATATTGGAAAATGAAGAGGTATGCCTTATTTCTCAAGTTGAACTGACATCTGTTATTGAAGTGTGTAAAGATAAACATTTGTTAAAGGATATGGAAGATGAATTAGATTAGATAGAGAAGAATGAAACTTAGACTTTAGTTCCCCGGCCTAAAAATAAGAATGTTATTGGAACTAAATGGGTTTTTAGAAATAAACTAAATGAGGATGGTCAAGTTATAAGAAACAAGGCTAGACTGGTTTGTAAAGGATACTCTCAAATTGAAGGAATTGATTATGGTGAGACTTTTGCACCTATAGCTAGAATTGAAGTTGTTAGACAATTTCTTGCCTATGCAGCATATAAGAACTATACGGTCTGTCAAATGTGCATTTTTGAATGGTGAACTTGAAGAAGAGGTATACATTGAGAAGCCTGATAGTTTTTCACTGAAAGATGATAAGGATATGGTTTGTAGGTTGAAGAAATCATTATATGGATTGAAACAAGCTCCTAGAGCCTGGTATGCAAGGTTGGATAAATATTTTTTGAAGCTTGGTTTTACTAAAGGCAGTGTTGGTAGTAATTTATATTACAAGATCACTAATGATGATATTCTGATTATTGAAGTATTTGTTGATGATATCATTTTTGGAGGAGAAGATAAATTGTGCATGGAATTTGCTAACAACATGAAGAATGAATTTGAAATGTCCATGATTGGTGAAATGAATTTATTCTTAGGTTTGCAGATTACTCAGACTGACAAATGAATATTTATCTATCAAAAAAGTATCTAAGGGAATTGTTGAAGAAGTTTGGTATGGATAATTCCAAACCGGTAAGTACCCCTATGGTGACAAGTGAGAAATTATCTATCAAAGATACATCTGTACTGGTAAATTCAACAAGGTATAAGTCTATGATTGGTGGCTTGTTATATCTAACTCAAACTAGACCAGATATTATGAATGGATTGAGTATTGTTTCAAGATATCAAAGTAACCCTAAACAAAATCATGATGTGTAGTAAAGAGGATGTTCCAGTATTTGCAAGGTACAACTGAATATGGGTTATGGTATTCTAGAGATGATAATGTCACTTTGTGTGCATATATAGTTCGGATTGGGTAGGAGATACATATGAAAGGAAAATAACTTCTAGTGGAGCTTTCTTTCTCTGAAAGAAATTGGTTTCATGGATCAACAAGAAACAATCATGCATTTCTTTATCTACTGCAGAAGCTGAATATGTTGCAACAACAACTAATTGTACACAAGTTCTATGGATGAAGCAAATGTTGAAGGATATCAGGGTAAATTGTAGTGAACCAGTAGTTATCTATTGTGATAACTCTCCAACTATTGACATGTCTAAGAATCCGGTATTTCACTCTAAGACTAAGCACATATCAATAAAGTATAACTTTCTGAAGGACAAGGTAGAAGAAAAGGAAGTCAAATTAGTTTATGTGAACACTAAAGAGCATATTGTAGATATATTCACTAAACCGTTGTCTAAAGAATCATTTGAGTATTTGAGAGATAGGTTAGGGGTTTCTGCCCCTCTGGTAGAGACTTGATTGATGCAGTTTGGCATCAGTCCAACATGCATTATCAAAGATACTATTCATTCTGACACTGATAAGTGGTGCTACTACTTAGGGAGAGTAGTCAGCTTTGAGATTCATAGAATTTGATATCTATGTCATATCTCTGGCATTGATGCCAAAGGGGGAGAGATATTGATGTGAAAAAGAAAACTTAAGGAGTTGTTTTTCAGAGCTACATAGAGATATCATTCAAAGGGGGAGTTTGTTGGTTGTCTTCCATTGGGGGAGACTTGTTTGGTATTTCTTGGTACTTAGATGTTTTTCACATCTAATGCTGCCATCAATGCCAAAGGGGGAGATTGTTGGAAATATGGAAGGATTGATTATGTGTTGCATTGATATTTTGTCATTGATGTCAACACTAGTTGTTATGGTTGGTTATTGACATAGAGGTTTTGGTTACCGACAAAAGATCTAGTGTTACATATAGTAGAGACTATCTATTGAACACTTCCGACATGTTTGGATGAATAAAATACATTTGGTTCTATGTGTTAGAAGCTTTTGGAGCATGTCTTTGTGAGTTGGTATTGACTTGGTGATCGAATGCTATCATACACTCTAGTAAACCCTTACCGGCATAGGTTTAACATTTTTATCGATAAAGCTTTTATTGAGAATCTTTGACAAGATGCATAAGTGGTGTTGGTGCAATTTCTAGGATGTAGAAGATGATCTTTGATTGTGCTTCAACCAAGTGGAGACATTGCTTTGGCATGGTGGACCAAAATAGGTTTGGTGCCTATCTAGGTTATGGACCTATATCATGTTAACCTGTTCTCTACACATTACTAGGATGATTTATGGATTGGTTAATGTTGTTTTGGTCTAAAGCCGACATAGCATATCATTGTAATATGGATATATGTAATGATGTTATTGTAATATCTTTTAGGTGGCCGACCTAATTGGTTTAGGCCTTAGGGTTTGTATAAATTGATGTAAGATCTCATTGTAGATCATGGTAATGGACATGGGATAAAATGTAATGTGCAAATATTGTAATATCATTTAGGTAGAGGATTAGGTTGATCATTGAAGATCGAATTGGGTTTATGTAAGAGTTCAAAGGCCTCTGGTATTGACCTTAATTGAGACTATAATTAGGCATGGTAGATGCTATCTCTGGCAGTTCATTCTACTAGATTGTTGTCCAATTATCTTGAGGTGGTTTTAACCTCTTTGTAGTTAGTGATACTCATTTGTATTGAGAAGTGCACTCTAGGAAGTGTGCCTTCCTGCATGTGTATGCCCCTCATTATATAACATACTTTTTGCAGAAGTATCATTTGACTGTGGGTAAGCTTCCCACTGTGGCTTTTCCCTTTATCGGGTTTCCCATGTACAAATCATGGTGTTATGTGGTATGGTTGCATTGTGTTTATTATCTATTTCTAATGAATAATGATGAACAACAAATACCCTAATTGGTAGTGAGAGGGGGAGTGAATCAGTACAGACAAAAAATTTCTCAACAACTTATCCAGTTAAAACAATACCAACCGGTTGTCTTCATCACTGAACTTAACCATGGCAATACCGATAAAACATAGTAAGACTTCAGACAACATAAACTGATAAGTCTAGTCACTTCAAATACATTCAATACTTGATAACAAGTTCACCCATAAACATATGCATGTGGTATACCAGTAATACCATAACCTATTAGTTCTACATGCATAACCACTAAAACACAGAATACTTAAACATCACATGAAAAATGCATAACTCATGACACAGATTTTTCAAATGGAAACCCAAATGGGAAAAACCACAATGGGGATGAACACCCACAAGCTTATTTTGAACTCTTTTGAAGCTCGCTCTGTTAGAAGCCTAGTCTGGTTAAAGACTTTACAATAAGGTTATGTTAGGAACCGATCCTGTTAAAGATCACCCAGTTAAGGGATGGCTATATACCCTGTTAAAGGTTGAAACCCTATTAAAAGTTACCTCACTAGAGGATTTGAAGAACTTAATGATCTTGAGTCACCCGATTAAAGGATTTACAATAAGCCTGTTAAAGCTACCCGGTAAGGGATTTTTCAACTATTAAAATGGTTAGAAGACAACAAGTAAAACTCTGATCTGATAAAAACACTATATCCCAAGGCAAATCCTTTTCATTTTCTCTCTTCTATAATCACACTCTGCAGTTTTCCTCTTATTGGTCTGGAAAGTATCTCATCACTTGGATACACACACAACATTTTCCAACAAAAAACAATAACAAACATCATTGACCTTATAGACAACAATTAGGTCGGTAGCATAAACCCTAAACCCTAAGCATTTAGGTTTACAATACATGCAGTCCAAACCTGACCATCCAAACACTTTGTATAGAGAAATACAATCTCAAACACATCATAAGACAATCTGCATCATTCATTATTCACCACATATGGGAATCAGTAACCCATCACGGTCTCGTCTCATACCACCAAAAAGAATGTTCATTCCTGAGGTAGAATTTTAATGTAGTCGATCTTCTCATGCAAGATCCTCAAGAAAATCCTTCATGTGCACAAGGCTAATGTGGCATCTCAATCTCAACCTCATGTCTTAGCTAACTCATCACAGGATGTCTTCAGTTGCATCGCACAAGCTGGATTGCCAAACTAGAAACCCTAGAGCTGAGACTACCAACCGATAGTCACACTTAGTGAAATCCCGACACCGGTTGACTATATATCTTCATATCGGTTCAGAATCTTCTTCTAATCTACATATTAGTTCACGTTCACTTATTGACATCAATGACAACATATATTATCATCATATCATCATGCGGGTTCATCATATGCCAACAATATCCAACAATCTCCCAGTTTGGCATTGATGGCAATACTTAGTGTGGCATTGCAACTGTAGACATCAAAGGCCAATGTATCTGCATTAATAGATATCTTATCCCCATAACTCATCAGATATCTGCTCCCCCTTTGATAACAATGCCAAAGTGGAGGCACAAGCTTCCATTCTCTATTATGATACTCCCCCTATGGAGTAGCATCCTTCAACACATCAATCCTGAAAGATTTGACACTGTTGTTCCCGACTGATGTAAAGCACACAACTTTAGTTGACTTCATGAAGGGGCAGAGCCCCTAATTCACCTCTCAAATAGGTAAATATAGTCTTCGATAAGGGATTTGTGAATATGTCTGCTATCTGCTCCTTACTGGAAACATGTTGTAGTACAACCTCCTTATTCTGAACTTTCTCTCTCAAGAAGTGATTCTTAAGCTGAATGTGCTTAGTTCTAGCATGTAATACGAGATTCTTGGAAATATTAATTTCACTTGTGTTGTCAAAACATATATTCATCGGTTCAGATACAGGTACTTTGAAACCTTCCAATACATGTTTCGTCCAGATTGATTGAGTACAGTTCATAAATGCTGCCACATATTCTGCTTCAGTTGTAGACTAGGAAATATAGCTCTGCTTCTTACTCATCCATGATACTAATCTTCCACTAAGAAAGAATGCTCCACCGGTTGTGCTCTTTCGGTCATCCACATTACCTACCCAAACGGCATCGGTATACACTTTGAGATTGAAGTCACCATTATATGGATACCACAATCCAAAGTCAACTATTCCTTTCAGATATCTAAGAATCCTCTTCGCTACTACCAAGTGAGATTCTCTAGGACATTTCTGAAAATGAGCTACTATGCCCACCGCATGAGCAATATCTGGTCTTCTATGCACCACATAGTGCATCTTACCGATCATTGACCAGTACTCCTTCTCATTCACCAATGTTGAATCATCTTCCTTGGTCAATTTACAACCGGTCACCATTGGTGTACCAACCAATTTGCTCTCCTCCATGCCAAAAGTATTCAATACCTTTTTGACATAGTTGGATTGGGTAATAAAGATACCCTCTTTCATTTGCTGAATCTATAGACCAATGAAGAATTTTATCTCCCCAATCAGAGACATCTCAAACTCTTTCTTTATTACATTTGCAAATGCATGGCTCATTTCATCATCTCCTCTAAAGATTATGTCATCTACAAAGACTTCACAGATCAGAATCTGATCACCTTTTGATTTCAAGTAGATGTTGCTATCTTCACTTGTTCTCTCAAATCCAATATTCACAAGATGAGAGTGTATTCATTCATACCATGCCCTTGGTGCTTATTTTAATCCACACAGGTCCTTGTGTAATCTACACACCATGTCACTATCTTCTGATAGGGAAAACCCATCCGGTTGCTCTATATATACTTCCTCTTCAAGAATTCCATTAAAAAACACAGACTTCACATCCATCTGATAGACCTTAAATCCCTTAAATGGTACACCTTCTAGTCTAGCCACAGGAGAAAAGGTTTCTCCATAGTCTTCTCCCTCTTCTTGAGCGTATCCCTTGCATACAAGGCTAGCCTTGTTCCTAACTGTATCTTCTTCACTCAGTTTATTTCTGAAGCCCCATTTGGTACCAATGACATTCTTGTGTTCAGGTCTGGATACCAAAGACCATATTGCATTCTTTTCAATCTAATCTAACTCCTCTTTCATTGCCTTAGTCCAATCTTCATATAAGTGCCTCTTTAGCAGTTTTAGGTTCCAATTCAGAAATCATGCAAGAGTTCTCCTTCACCTTTCTTCTCGTGAGTATCCTTGCATCTTTATCTCCTATGATCTTCTTTGGATCATGATGTAATTTCACATATTTAGGAATGACTCTAGCTGGTTCTTCTTGCTTTTCCTCTTCTCCTTCTTCTCCATCTTCTTCTTCTCCTACCGCAGCTTCTACCAGTATAGGAACACTAAGATCTTTGCTTATTTCTTTTGTAACCGGTTCCTAGAAAGCTATTCCCGGTTCACCTTCCACTTGCTCATTGCTGGTTCCCTCAGATTTCTCAAGAGATTCATCAACCTTGACATTGATGCTCTCAACAATCTTCTGAGTTCTATTATTATATCACTTGAGTGCTTTTCTCTTAGTGGAATATCCTAGAAATATTCCTTCATCATATTTAGCATCAAATTTTCTCAAATGCTCACCTCTCTTGATATAGCACTTACTCCCAAATACCTTAAAGTAACTCATAGTGGGAGTCTTCCCGGTCCAGTACTCATAAGGGGTTTTATCTCTACCTTTCTTGATAAGTACCTACCTTTCTTGATAAGTACTTGGTTCATTGTATAGACTGCAATGCTCACCGCATCTCTCCAAAAAGTGTGAGCAACCTTTCCTTGGATCAGCATTGTTCTCATCGCTTCAACTATAGTCCTGTTATTCCTTTATCTTATGTCATTTTGTTGTGGTGTCCTAGGGGTAGACAGTTGCCTATTGATTTTGTTCTCTTCACAGTACTTGTTGAATTCATCAGAAGTGAATTCTCCTCGATCAGTTCTTAGGCACTTTATCCTTTGGCCACTTTCCTTTTCTACTAATGCTCTGAAGGCTTTGAATTTTCCAAATGCTTCAGACTTGTGTTTCAAGAATGTGACACACATCATTCTTGAGCAGTCATCAGTAAGAATCATGAAATAACTATCTCCCTGAATACTTCTAGTTTTCATAGGACCACACAAATCAGTATGCACAAGATCAAGTAAATTCTTTGCTGAAAAAGACTTACCTTTCAAAGTTGAGGAAGAAGTCTTCCCAAGTTGACATTCTTTGCACAAAGAATTCTTAGGTTTGTTCAGCAAAGGCAATCCTCTTACCACCTTGATCTTACTGGTTTTAACAATATTGTCAAAGTTTATATGATAGAGTCTCATATTCCATATCCAACTATCATCAAACTTAGCCATCAGACACTGACTAATCTTGACATTCAACTAAAATAGGTTACCTCTAGTCTACTTACCAGTGGCAATAAGTTCACCACTCTTTCCAATTATACTGTAGATTCCACCTTTGAACTTCAGAGTGAGTCCTTTGTCATTCAGCTGAGCAACACTTAAAAGGTTATGCTTTAGACCTTCTACCTAGTAGACATCATCTGCACTTATTTTTTCATTCAGTGAGATGGATCCTTTGCCTTTTACCAAGCATGGTGCATCATTTCCAAACCTAACAACACCTCCATCATATTCTTCCAGAGATAAAAAACTTTCTCCTATCACCAGTCATGTGGTGAGAACAACCACTATCAATTATCCACTCATTAAAATTATCAATGCGAGACACAAGTTCTTTCTTGTCAGACACTTATTACTTCATAGCTACAAATACTATGTCTTCATTTTCTTCATCCTCAGATTCTTCATTAGTAACACCTTTATCCACAACAACAAGGCAATTTCTTCTATTTCCTCCTTTATACTTTCTAAACCTCTCCAGTTTATCCTTATTATCACTGTTAGGAAAATTAACAACTATATGTCCTATCTTGTTGCAGGAGAAACATTTTAAAGGAAGCTTACCTCTATATTTACCAGTTCCTTTCAAAAGTCTTTTAGCAAGAAGAGCTTCAAACTCCATCAAAATCTCTTTATCATCCATATCTCTGCATTGTCTGGATTCATAGCTGTTACTAGTTTCTTTTCCTTTAGTGGATGGTGCAGCAGATGCTCTAAAGGTTGACTCAGTCTTCTGAACACTGCCATCATAGCTATTCAACTCATATGCAGTCAACTTTGCAATGATAGAGTCTAAGGATACCTTGGTTTTATCAATAGACCTTAGTTCTTGGATAGAAACAACTCTGATTGCATAGATCGATAACAATGATCTCAAGACTTTACTAACAATGGTGGCATCCTCAATCATTCCAGCAGTGCTTTTGATATCTCCAACCACGGTCTTAATCCTAATGCCATATTGTTGAATGGTCTCTCCTTCAACCATCCTCATGTCTTAAAATTTTCCTCTAAGGCTCTATTCCTTAGCTTTCTTTACATTCTCATCACCACCATAAATGGTTTCCAGGGCATCCCATACATCCTTAAGAGTGTCCTTGTCCTATACATCAATAAACTCAATATCTGATAGGCTGTTGATACGGGCTTCCATGACTTGCCCATTTTCTCGAATCTCTCTCTTCTGATCATTGGTCAGAGTGCCAGTGGGAATCACATAGGCATGCTCAACATAGCTCTAGTGTTGAGCACCCATACTCTTGATGTAAATATTCATTTTGTCCTTCCATATCTTGAAGTTATCTCTATTGAACTTAGGACCTTCCCTCTTCATCATTACAACATGATCTTTTACCTCAAGTGGTTAAGCTTATATCACCGAGGACTTGGAGTTGCTCTGATACCAATTGATGAATAATGCTGAACAAAAAATACCCTAAGTGGTACTGAGGGGGGAGAGGGGTGAATCAGTACAGACAAAAACTTTCTCAACAACTTATCAAGTTAAAACAATACCAACCGGTTGTCTTCATCACTAAACTTAACCATGGCAATACTAGTTAAACATAGTAAGACTTCAGACAACATAAACTAATAAGTCTGATCACTTCAAATCCATTCAATACTTAGTAACAGCTTCACCCATAAACATATGCATGTGGTATACTTGTAATACCATAACCTATTAGCTCTGCATGCATAATCACTAAAACACATAATACTTAAACATCACATGAAAAATGCACAACTCATGACACAAATTTTTCACATGGAAACCCACATGGGAAAAACTACAGCGGGGATGAATACCCACAATCTTGTTTAGAACTCTTTTGAAGCTCACTCTGTTAGGAGCTTAGTCCAGTTAAAGAATTTACAATAAGGTTTTGTTAGGAACTGATCTTGTTAAAGATCACCCAATTAAGGGATGGCTATATACCCTGTTAAAGGTTGAAACCCTGTTAAAGGTTACCTCGCTAAAGGATTTGAAGAAATCAATGATCTTGAGTCACCCGGTTAAAGGATTTACAATAAGCCTGTTAAAGCTACCCAGTAAAGGGATTTTACAACTGTTTAAATGGTTAGAAGACAACAGGTAAAACTCTGATCTGATAACAACACTACATGCCAAGGCAAATCCTTTTCATTTTCTCTCTTCTGCAATCACACTCTGCAGTTTTCCTCTTACTAGTTTGGCAAATATCTCATCACTTGGATACACACACAACATTTTCCAGCAACAAACAATAACAAACATCATCGACCTTATAGACAACAATTAGGTCGGTAGCATAAACCCTAAACCCTAAGCATTTAGGTTTACAATATAGGCGGTCCAAACCTGACCGTCCAAACACTTTGCATAGAGAAATACAATCTCAAACAGATGATAAGACAATCTACATCATTCATTTTGAACCACATATGAGAATCAGTAACCCATCATGCTCTCATCTCATACTGCCAAGAAGAATGTCCATTCCTGAGGTAGACTTTTAATGCAGTCGATCTTCTCATGTAGGATCCTCAAGAAAATCCTTCACGTGCACAAGGCTGATGTAGCACCTTGATATCATCCTCATCTCTTAGCTAACTCATCATAGAATTTCTTCAGTTGTATTGCACAAGCTGGATTGCCAAACTGGAAACCCTAGAGCTGAGACTACCAACTGGTAGTCACACTTAGTGAAATCTCGACACCGGTTTACTACATATCTTCATACCGGTTCACCGTCTTCTTCCAATCTACATACCGGTTCACTTTCACTTATTGACATCAATGAAAACATACATTATCATCATATCATCATGCTGGTTGATTATATGCCTACAAAATCCAAACATTTCATTATTGAGTTGCATTGTTTACCGGTATCTGTTTCTACTGGTATCTGTTTCTGCTATTTCGGTATTTAATGTTTATGTGCTCCGGTTTAATGTTGTAAAGTGGATTAATTGATATAATCTATTAACAACTAATTCACCTCCCCCTCTGAGTTGTTCACTGGTTATCCTAACACTCATGAGAGGCTGGAGGAGAGTGGATGGAAGAGAAGTTGGAGCTATGGGTGGGTATGTAGGTGTAGGAGGAGATATGGGGGAGATGCAGGTATAGGAGGTGGAAGAGATGTAGAGATGGGTAGGGGAGAATAGGGAGACCTATGAGAGGTCATGATAGTGCAGTTGTAGACACATCTTACTATTGTAGAGGATTGTATCTAGGACTTGGAGGCCTAGTTAGATGATCGAGATGCAGAGATTGTCATTCGAGATGTTTAGTTGTTTGCTCCAAGGGCCGAGTTAACTATGGTATTGAGGTAGAGGGATGATGTAGTGGATAGGTTGAGGTAGGCACAAGACAAGATCCAATTTCTAGAGGGAGTATAGGGATAGGGCCCTACAACCAAGGTGATGAGAGATGTGGTGGGTAGGAGTAGAGATCAACTACTGGCGAGGATTATATGAATAGATAGTGCCCGACAGTCAGTGAGCTATGAGTTACTCTCGGATACAGTGGGAGAGGTCAGAGCTATCTCAAAGGGGCCAAAGTATCAGGGGTGTTATGGGTCATCTGTGATGAGATGGTGAGGGAGGTGGGGGGTTGCCACAACATCTGGCGAGAGTGCCATTTGATATGTATTTTGCCTTTGGTATTCTAACATTGTGATATTGTTATTTACTAATACTTGGATGGCTCTTGGTAGCCAATAATTTTTGACATCATTGTACTCTGATTCATATGTACTTTATTTTGAGGATAGATATATGATGAGATCTCATTTTTGGCGGTGGTGATATGATGTTGTTTATGATCATTTATTGTGGATGTAGGATGCATGTGAGTTTATGGATGTGATATGCATTATATGTGATGGATTTCATATGTTTTTATGATGCTCTATGATGATGATTGTGTGGAGGGGAAAAAGCAATATCGAGTGAGTAGGACCTAATCCCGCTTTTTCCAACACATTGGGAATATGAATGAGCCTAGGGAGATAGCTCACTTTGACTACTTCTCATGAGAAAGAGAGAGACAAGGATTATCTATTAGGGTTTCTATTCCTCTTGTTGTATATGAAGAGAAGATGTGAAAAATAGGCTGTGATTGATCAACTAGACTAGGAGATGAACAATGAAGCATATATATGAACTAAAATTGTAGGACTGAAACTAAGATACTAAAAGAAAAGAAGGGGGAAGAATTTGAATGTGTACTTGGCACCAAAAAATGAGTCAAACTGCTTGGGATAGGGGTGTCACACCTTGGTCTTGTTTTGTCTTACAAGGAGCTGCAACTGAAGGTCTGCAAACTTGAGGTCCTAAGGTTCCACCCTATTGAAAATGACTGAAACTGAGGGAGACAGGGGCACCACACCCCTCTCCTGGGGTAGAAAAGGGTGCCATGCCCCTTCCCCTAATGGATTTGGGAAAATCTGAAGGTTGCAAGTGTCTATGCCTTCTAGTGATCCTGAAACCTGCAATTCTGCTCCTGTACCTACAACTAATAAGAGGGGGTTTGGGTGGCTATATGCATTTTGCCTTAGTCAAACCCCTATATTGGTGATTCCCACCTCAACAAATAGCCAATTTGTATAGTAAAATAGTGTGTGCAAGAGCCTAAAATGATGAATGCAAACAATCTAGAGTAGCCCTATGCTTTAAAGAGTAAAGCTTAAATGCTCATAATTGACAAATTAAATGCTCTAAATCAATGATGCTAAGTGATCTAAAGCATAAATGTAAATATGCAAATTGATGTAATTAAGCTCATACAAAGACATGAAATCATACCCAATCCCAAGGGAGAGGTACAAACCAATCTTCAGTCAGTGATCTCTTATTACTTTCGTACATCTTCAAAATCCCCCAATTGATGAAAGAATGGTCGATGAATCTTGATAGATGTTGATTGTTGTTGAAGACTCCAAAAGACCTTCTCTTTCTCCTCCTGAATTTTGTTGAATGTTGTTGAATGTAAGTGATGAATCCGAGGATGAACCGACATAAGAATCTTCTAGTGGATCTGACAATGGAAAGAAATGGGTGTTCTATGCCTTAAAGGAAGATAAACTGGAACTAGCTATCAAGAATGAAGAAAAGACACTAGTAGCAAAAGTTGAAGATAAGGATGAATGGGTAATTGATAGTGGATGCTCACATCATATGACTGGAGATAAAAGAAAATTTTTGTTCCTGCAAGAATACAATGGTGGTCAAGTAAGATTTGGAGATGACAAAGCATGTATGATCAAAGGTAGAGGTGCTATTTCTCTAGATGGTAAGCATAATACTGATATGTCTATTATGTAGAAAGTTTAAAGAATAATATTTTAAGTGTTGGTCAATCAGTGGACAAGGGATTCCAACTTCAATTCAAAGAGAAAATACAAAATCATTAGCAAGACTGGTTTGGAGATTGCAACCGATACTCAGACTAGAGGTAATATCTTTCACCTAAACACTGGTAATAAGACATGTTTGATTGCTCATATTGATGATAGTTGGCTATTGAATAAGAGATTGTGTCTTGTTAATTTTGATTGTATTGTTAAGATTAGTTCAACAAAGGTAGTAAGAGATATACCTAATATTATGAAGCCTCATAATCTGGTATGTAAGGAATGTCAATTGGGAAATAAAGTTAGAACTTCTTTTAAGAGCATACATGATAAATCTAATGATGTTATTTATTTAATTCATACTGACTTATGTGGTCTAGGAAGGACCAAATGCTTTCAAGGTGATAGGTATTTCATGCTAATAATTGATGATTATTCTAGAATGATGTGGGTGACTTTTCTGAGAAGTCTAAAGCTTTTGAGAAATTCAAGATCTTTAAAGAAAATGTAGACACTAAAACTAGGCTGAAAATCAAATGTCTAAGATTAGATCAAGGCGGTGAGTTCACTTCTCATGAATATAATAGTTATTATGAGACAAATGGAATTAGGATACAATTATCTGCATCTCATACTCCTCAATAGAATGAAGTAGTTGAAAGGAAGAATAGAACCATTTTGGATGCAACAAGAATCATGATGATGGAAGCCAAATTGCCTCACATCTACTGGAGAGAAGCAGTGAGTAAAATAGTCTACACATTCAAAAAAGTTCATATCAAAGATGAAACCGTAAGAATCCTTATGAATTATGGTTTGTCCACATACACCTACTGTTAAATATTTCAGAATTTTTGGAAGCAAATGTTATATCAAAAGGGATGATTCAATTGAGAAGTTTGATCCTAGATGTGATGAAGGAATATTTCTTGGATATTCAAATCAAAGCAAATCATATAGATGTTATAACAAAATATTGTAGAAAATTGTGGAGAGCACAAATGTAAAAGTGGATAAGCAATACAAAAATCAATCTATATCATATGATAGGGAATCGATAGTGGAAATTATCATAATTGAACCAACAATGCCTCAACCGGTATAGGACATTGAGATAGTTACACCAGTATAATCAAAAAAATCAACTGTGACTGATGATTAGAATAGTGAATCTGAAGTTCAGAAGACACCATGGTATGTAAGATTAAATCATTGTGAAGATCAAATCATTGGAGATAGGATCAAGGGAGTTATGACAAGAAGAAGACTGACAAATGAAGAGGTATGTCTTATTTCTCAAGTTGAATATTGTAAAGATAAACATTGGTTAAAAGATATGGAAGATGAATTAGATCAGATAGAGAAGAATGAGACTTGGAATTTAGTTCCTCGACCTAAAAATAAGAACTTTATTGGAACTAAATGGGATTTTAGAAATAAACTAAATGAGGATGGTCAAGTTGTAAGAAACAAGGCTAGACTAGTTTGTAAAAGATATTCTCGAATGGAAGGAATTGGTTATGGCGAGACATTTGCACCTGTAGCTAGAATTGAAGTTGTTAGACTATTTCTTGCCTATGCAACATATAATAACTATAAGGTATATCAAATGGATGTTAAATGTGTATTTTTGAATGGTGAACTTGAGGAAGAAGTATACATTGAGCAGCCTGATGGATTTTCATCAACAGATAACAAAGATATGGTTTGTAGGTTAAGGAAAGCATTGTATGGATTGAAACAAGGTCCTAGAGCTTGGTATGCAAGGTTGGATAAATACCTTTTGAAGCTTGGTTTTACTAAAGGTAGTGCTCACAATAATTTATATTACAAAATCACTGATGATGATATTCTGATTATTGAAGTATTTGTTGATGATATCATTTTTGGAGGAGAAGATAAATTGTGCATGGAATTTTCTAATAATATGAAGAATGAATTTGAAATGTCCATGATCAATGAAGTGAGATTTTTCTTAGGTTTGCAGATTACTCAAACTAATAAAGGCATCTTTATCTGTCAAACTAAGTATCTAAGAGAATTGTTGAAGAAGTTTGGTATGGATAATTCCAAACCGGTAAGTACTCCTATGGTCATAGGTGAGAAGTTATCTATCAAAGACACATCTACACTAGTAAATTCGACAAGGTATAAGTCTATGATTGGTGGCTTGTTATATCTAACTTAGACTAGACCAGACATTTTAGAATGCAGTGAGTATTATTTCAAGATATCAAAGTAATCCTAAATAAAATCATGAATGTGCAGTAAAGAGGATATTTCGGTATTTGCAAGGAACAACAAAATATGGCTTATGTTATTCTAGAGATGATAACTTCACTTTATATGCATATACAAATTCAGATTGGGTAGGAGATACTGATGACATAAAGAGAACTTTTGGTGGAGATTTCTTTCTTGGAAAGAAATTGGTTTCATGGATCAACAAAAAATAGTCATGTATTTCTTTATCTATTGTAGAAGCTGAATATGTTGCAACAACAACTAATTGTACACAATTCTTGTGGATGAAGGAAATGCTGAAGGATATCAAGATAAATTATAGTGAACCGGTAGTTATCTATTGTGATAACTCTGCAGCTATTGACATGTCTAAGAATCCAGTATTTCACTCTAAGACTAAGCACATATCAATAAAGTATAACTTTTTGAAGGATAAGGTGGAAGAAAAGGAAGTCAAATTGGTTTATGTGAACACTAAAGAACAAATTGCAAATATATTCACTAAACCGCTATCTAAAGAATTATTTGAATATTTGAGAGATAGGTTAGGGGTATCTACTCCTTTGACAAAAAATTAGCTGATTGTGCAGTGCATCATTTTGGTATGGATCATCAGCTTTATCCTTTTCTCTGGATTGATGTAGTGGTGCTACTACTCAGCGGGAGTAGTCAGCTTTGAGATTCACAAAATTTTGATATCTATGTCATATATTTGGCATTGATTTCAAAGGGGGAGAGTTATATGTGAAAAATCATGTTTATGGGAAAGATTCAGATCAGATTCAGATTGGATTGCACTCCTCAGGGGGACTCAATTTTTCATGAGAAATGTTTGGTACTTCTTGGCACTTAGATGTTTTTCTTTTTCACATCTAGTGTTGCCATCAATGCCAAAGGGGGAGATTGTTGACAATATGGAGGAATTAATTATGAGTTGTATTGATGTTTTGTCATTGATGTCAACACTAGCTATTATGGTTAGTTACCGATAGACAAGTTTTGGTTACCAACAAAAGATCTAGTGTTACCGGTAGAAGGGACTATCTATTGGACACTTCTAACATGTTTGGATCAATGGAGTATGTTTGGTTTTATGTGTTGCATGTTCTTGGAGAATGTTTTGGTTAGTTGGTATTGACTTGGTGATCAGATGCAATCATACACTCTAGTAAGGCTATACTAGTAAGGGTTTAAGGTTTTACCAGCAAAGCTTTCACTGAGAATCTTTGATAGGATGCATAAGTGGTGTTGGTGCGACTTCTAGATGGAATTCAGGATGCAGAAGGTGATCCTTTATCGTGCCTCAACTGGTTGGAGACATATCTTTGGCATGGTGGACCCAAAATAGGTCCAGTACCTATCTAGGTTATGGACCGGTATCATGTTAACGTGTCTCTACACGTTACCAGGATGATTTATGGATTGGTTAATGTTGTTTTGGTCTAAAGCCGACATGACATATCATTATAATATGAATGTACTTAATGATCTTATTGTAATATCTTTTAGGTGGGCGACCTAATTGGTTTAGGCCTTAGGGTTTGTATAAATTGATGTAAGATCTCATTGTAGATTGTGGATATGGGAAGTGGAATGCAATGTGCAAATAATGTAATATCATTTTGGCAGAGGAGATTTGGTAGATCATTGAAGATTGAATTGGGTTTATGTAAGAGGTCAAAGGCCTCTAGTATTGAGCTTAACCGAGACTATAATCAGGCATGATAGATGCTATCTCTAGCAGTTCATTCTACTGGATTGTTGTCTAATTATTTTGAGGTGGTTATAACCTCTTTATAGTCAGTGAGACTCTTTTGTAATGAGCAGTACGCTTTAGGCAATGTGCCTTCCTGCATGTGCAGGCCTCTCATTGTATCACATACTTTCTGCAGAAGTATCATCTGACTGTGGGTAGGCTTCCCATCGTGGTTTTTCCCTTTATCGGGTTTTCCACGTACAAATAATGGTGCTATGTGGTATGGTTGCATTGTGTTGATTATCTGTCTCATTCTTAAGTTTTATTGCTTACCGATATTTGTTTCTACCAATATTTGTTTATGTTATTCAGGTATTCAATGTTTATATTCTCTGGTTAAAGGTTGTTAAGTGGATTTATTGATATAATTTGTTGACAACTGATTCACCCTTCCCTCTAAGTTGTCCATCAATTATCCTAACAGTATGTATATATGGATAATTTATGTAGGTGGTTGTGATATAGTGCATGTTTATGGATGGATGATCATGTATTGGTTGTATGATGTAGATGACTTCATTATGTGTGTGTGATGTTATTAAGACATGAAATGTTAATGATGTTTTATAATGATTAAAATGTAATGATTTTGGTTAATGATAATGGTGTTGGAAATATGCTAGATTTGGTTAAGTGTTGTCATTGATGTCAACACTGTATCCCAGTTGGAGACTATCCTGGACCTATCCAAGTTAGTCTTGGTGATCATCTTGGTTTTGGCTATGATTGTGATCCAATATGATCAGATCTTTGGAATCAGTTTTGGATGCTTATTTTGGATGGTTATTTGTTTGCCATATTCTATTGGTTCATGTTTTGGTGCTTCGGTAACTATCGCTTATGTTCCCAGTTGGTATTTACTGGTACTGGTTAGCTTTACCAGTAAGTGATATTTGGTGGTTTGGTAAAACAATTTTGGTCTAGTTTATGGAATCAGTTTCTTTCATGTTGAAGGTGCTTCTTGATCATATTTCAAGTGTTTGGTGACCTTGCATTGGCTGGCGAGATGTTGTGGTGGTCCTATTTGGATCCGGTTAGATTTTTTGTGTTACTTCACTAAGGGTTTCTACCGGTTGGTGAAGTGTGTTGGATTTTGGTCTTAGCAAAATTTCGGGTGGATGGAATTGTTTGGTTACTTGATTTAGGTCCATGCTATGTAATGTAAATTGTAATATTGGTCCAGTGATACTGTGTAATGTAATTTTTGTTATTATGGGTTTATGGGTTTAGGGTTTAGCTGACCTTGTCAATAAGGTTGATGATCTGTATTTATAGGTGACTTATTCATGTAATTTGGATATCAATGGATGGGATTGATGGTTATGTCTACATTATTAGAGGAAGGTTTATGTGAAAACAAGTAATATATCATTCAATGAAGGCTTTTGTATTGTAGAGAAGACTTCTATGCTTAACCAGAACTGTATCAAGCATTAGGAGATGCTACTTTCACATTTCATTCTTTCCGGATTGTAGTATGATGTTTTGTAAGTTAGTGAGACTTATTTTTGTGATGAACAGGGAGATCTAGGTGGTTGGCTTGATTGCAAGTGCAATCCCCATTGTAATTTCACATACTACTGCATAAGTATTATCTGATTGTGGGTAGGGTTTCCCACCGTGGTTTTTCCTTTTATCAGGTTTTCCTCGTCAAAATATTGGTGTTGTGTGTACTATGCTTTCATATTCTATCCTTCATTGTGTTGGTTTCTTTGTGCTTCGATTTAATAGTTTTGACATGCATAAGTTCTAATTTATGTTGGTAAACTAATTCACTCCCCTCTTAGTTTACGTCTGGTATCAAATTTGTCTAATAATTGGTATCAAAGAAAGGTCCTCTTTGCAAAAGCTTAACTGTTTGAGGAGATCCAATGGCAACTACATCTAGTTCTACATTCAATCCCTATCAGAAGGAGAGTCCTAGATTTGATGTTACAAATTACAAAATATGGAAGGAGCGAATGAAGATTCATCTCAGATTTCTTGGAGCTGAAGTTTGGGAGATAGTGGAGAAAGAATACATACTTCATGATCCTAATTTTGGAACACCGACACCTACTGATGAACACAAGAAATCTGAAAATGATGTCAGAGAAAAAGAAGCATTGTTAAGCGCCCTGTCTAATGAAAAGCTATTGAATGTCATAGAGTTGGAGAATGCAAAGCTGATTTGGACAAATATTGAAACTCTTTATGAAGGCGACTAGGGTGTGAAAATTGCTAAACTTGAAGGTTTATGAGTAAGGTATGAAACTTTGAAGATGGAAGAAGATGAGAAGATAAGTTCTTTCATGGATAGAGTAAATGAGATTGTTATGGGAATCAAATGTTGCGACGGATCAGTTAGTGAGGATGAGATTGTGTCAAAGGTTCTAAGAGTTCTACCTCCATCTTATAAGATGAAGGCTACTGCAATCAATGAACTCCGAACAATGTCAAATACCCTTATTACCAAAGATACATTGCTTGGGAAATTGACTGCTTTTGAGCTTGAGTATTTTGGAGATTAGAGTGCTGCTAAAACTGAAACTGTATTAAATCATCTCCCTCTAGTAAGCAAAAGATAGATTGGAAGGAGATGTATGCTAAATATTTGGAAGACATTGAAAGAGAAGAAAGAGAACTTGAAGAGCTGGAAGCCTTGATTTCTAGAAGAATTCCCAAAGGACCAGCTGGAAGTAAGTATGAAGGAAAAGTCCCTTTTAAATTTTTTTCATGCAATAAGATTGGTCATTTTGTTTCTAGATGCCCTGAAAGAGCTACTAGGAATCATGAAAGATTTGTGAAGAGTTATAAGCCTAATCCAAAATATCATAATAAACCTAGATTCAAAAGGAATAAGGATAAATCACACTATTATGCTGGTGATGATGATTTTGGTATTATTGATGATGATGATGATGAATCGGTGAGTGGATTCGGCAATGGAAGCTCCGATAAGAACTAGGTTTTTATTGCTATCAAGGATGATTCTTCGGAACCTGTCATTGAAGCAACTCATACTGAGGAGAAGGCTTTAGCTACTAAAATTGAAGAAAATGATGAATGGGTTATAGATAGTGGATGCTCACATCACATGACTGGTGACAAGAGAAAATTTCTATCACTACAAGAATTTGATGGCGAATTAGTCAGATTTGGAGACAATAAGGCATGTAGGTTCAAAGGCAAGGGAACAACATCATTGGATGGTAAGACTAATACTGATAATGTTTATTATGTTGAAGGCTTAAAGCATAATATTTTAAGTATAGGTTAGATGGCGGATAGAGGATTTCATTTGCAATTCAAGGATGGGAAATGTAAGATCATCAATAGATCTGGATTGGAAATTGCTTTTGGAACCTAGACCAATGGAAACATCTTTCATTTGAACTCCGACGAGAAATCTTGCTTGATTGCTCACATTGATGAAAGCTGGTTATGGCATAAGAGGATGTGTCATGTAAGTTTTGATTACATAGTGAAGATCAGTTCAACACAGGCTGCTAGAGATTTGCCCAAGATTGTAAAACCTCATAATCCGGTATGTAGAGAATGTTAAATGGGTAAGCAAGTCAAAAATTCTTTTAGAAGTATACATGATAAATCTAATGAAATTCTTGATCTTATTCACACTGATCTATGTGGACTAGCAAGGACTAAATTTTTTCAAGGTGATAGATAATTTATGTTACTTATTGATGATTATTCTAGAATGATGTGGGTAGCATTTTTGAAAGAAAAATCTGAAGCTTTTGAGAAATTCAAAATCTTTAAAGCTATGGTTGAGACTAAGACATGACTGAAGATAAAGTGTTTGAGATCAAATCAAGGTGATGATTTTACATCTGGTGAATTCAACAAGTTTTGTGAGAATAATGGAATCAGAAGACAACTTTTTGCACCTAGGACTCCACAGCAGAATGGATTGGTGGAAAGGAAAAATAGAACCATATTGGATGTGGCAAGGACTATGCTGACAAAAGCTAGATTCCCTGATATTAATTGGAGGGAAGCTACCAATACGACTATATACACTTTCAATGGAGTACACATAAAAGGTGATACCAATAAGAATCTTTATGAATTATGGTTTGTTCATACTCCCATTGTCAGATATTTCATATTTGTTGGAAGTAAATGTTACATTCGAAGAGATGATACATTGGGAAAATTTGATCCTAGAAGTGATGAAGGAATATTTTTGGGTTATTCTACTAAGAGAAAATCATATATATGTTATAAAAAAAGATTGAATAGGATAACATAGATCATAAATGTCAAGGTGGATGAACAAGGAAGTAATCAGATTAGATCATATGAATATGGACCGGAAGATGAATCTATCAGACCGAAACTAGTAATGCAAGAAGCTACTCAGAATAGTGAACCAGTCACTCCGGTAACATCAGAAAACTCAATTGTGACAGAGGAACAATAGGGAGAGTCGGTAAATTAAGAAAATTCAAAGACTCCTGGGTATGTGAAGCTAAATCATTCTAAAGATTAGATAATTGGAGATAAAAGAAAAGGTGTGATGACTAGGAGAAGGCTATCTACTGAAGAAGTATTTTTTATTTCTCAAATTGAACTAGAATCATTTATTGAAGCAAGTAAAGATGAAAATTGGATAAAAGCAATGGCAGAAGAATTAAATCAGATAAAAAAGAATAAGACATGGGAACTAGTTCCTATACCTAAAGACAAGAATATTATTGGAACTAAATGGGTTTTCAAGAATAAATTGAATGACGAAGGTCAAATTATGAGTAACAAGGCTAGATTGGTTTGCAAAGGTTATTCATAGGAAGAAGGAATTGATTATGATGAGGCTTATGCCCCGGTTACAAGAATTGAAGTGGTAAGACTATTTCTTGTCTATGCTAGACACAAGAACTACAAAGTATATCAGATGGATGTCAAATGCACATTTTTGAATGGATATCTTGAGGAGGAAGTCTACATTGAGCAACCTGATGGATTTTATTTATTAGAAGATAAAGACATGGTTTGCAGATTGAAGAAAGCTTTATATGAACTAAAACAAGCACCTAGAGAATGGTATGCTAGATTAGACAAATATCTTTCTAAGCTTGGTTTTAGCAAAGGTAATGTTGATAGTAACCTATATTACAAAATTGAGCATGATGACATTCTAATCATTGAATTCTTTGTGGATGATATCATTTTTGGAGGAGAAGATAGTCTATGCATGAAATTTGTTGATGATATGAAGAATAAATTTGAAATGTCTATGATTGGTGAGATGAAATTTTTCTTAGGTTTGCAAATTACTTAGACTGATAAAGGTATTTTTATTTGTCAAACTAAGTATGTGAAGGAGTTACTTAAGAAATTTGGACTTGAGAATTCCAGACCTGTCGATACTCCTATTGTAACCAGTTGCAAATTATCAGAGGATGATGAATCCCCTAAAGTGAATCCAAGTAGATACAAATCAATGATTGGTGGATTGTTGTACCTAACTCAAACTAGAATTGACATTATGAATGTTGTTTTTATTGCTTCTAGATTTTAGTCAGATCCTAGAGAAACTCATGATATTGTTGTTAAGAGGATATTTAGGTATTTGACAGGTACAACAGACCTTGGGCTATGGTATCCAAAAAATGATGACTTCAAATTATGTGCCTATATAGATTCCGATTGGGCAGGAGATGTGGATGAAAGGAAGAGCACTACTGGTGGTGCATTCTTTCTTGGTAAGAAGTTGGTTTCATGGCTTAGCAAGAAACAACCATGTACTTCATTATCTACTACTAAAGCGGAATATGTAGTTGTTGCTACTAATTGTACTCAAATTTTATGGATGAAACAAATATTAAAAGATATAAGGGTGAGTTATGATGAGCCTATTTTTATTCACTATGATAATACTACTACTATTGATATGTCAAAGAATCTGGTATTTCATTCCAAATCAAAACACTTTTCTATAAGGTATAATTTCTTGAAGGAAAAGGTTGAAGCAAAGGAAGTCAGAATGGTTTATGTGCCTACTAAGGAGTAGATTGTAGATATTATAACTAAACTATTGCCTAAAGATACTTTTGAATATCTTAGAGATAGTTGGGGGTTACTAATCCTCTAGAAAAGACTTAGAGATGTAGGAATGCATCAATCCGGTAAGCTTATCAGATATTTTCTTTGATTTGGGTTGATGAGATGATGCTACTACTCAAGGGGAGTAGTTGGCTATTTGGTTCAGTATTTTTGGTTTGGTATCCATCCTTTGTCATTGATGACAAAGGGGGAGAGATGGTATTCATGTGGGAGAGGTGGTATTCATGTGAAAATCAGTCATATCTTTGAGGGAGATTGTTGGCATTCCTTGGCACTTGGATGTTTTTCGCATTCAATATTTCCATCAATGCCAAAGGGGGAGATTGTTGGCAATATGTTGGATTTGGTTAAGTGTTGTCATTGATGTCAATAGTGTATCCCGATTGGAGACTATCCCAGTTGGACCTATCCCGGTTAGTCTTGGTGATCATCTTGGTTTTGGCTATGATTCTAATCTGGTATGATCATATCTTTGGAATTAGTTTTGGATGCTTATTCTAGATGGTTATTTGTTTTCCATATTCTATTGGTTCATGTTTTGGTGCTCCGGTAACTATCACTTATATTCCTAGTTGGTATTTCTTGGTACCAGTTAGCTTTACCAGTAAGTGATATTTGATGTTTTGATCAGACGATTTTGGTTTGACTTATGGATTTAGTTTCTATCATGTTGAAGGTACTTCTTGATCATATTCTGAGTGTTTGGTGACTTTGCATTGGCTAGTGAGCTATTATGGTGGTCCTATTTGGAGCTGGTTAGATTTTCTATGTTACTTTACTAAGGGTTTCTACCGGTTGGTGAAGCGTGTTAGATTTTGGTCTGAGAGAAAATTCTGATAGATGGAATTTCTTGGTTACTTGATTTAGGTCCATGCTATGTAAATCATAATATTGGTCTGGTGATACTGTGTAATGTAATTTTTGTTATTATGGGTTTAGGGTTTAGCCGACCTTGTTAATAAGGTTGATGATATGTATTTATAGGTGACGTATTCATGTAATTTGGATATCAATGGATGGGATTGATGGTTATGTATGCATTATCAAAGGAAGTTTTATGTGCAAACAAGTGATAGATCATTTGACAAAGACTTTTGTATTGTAGGGTAGGCATCTGTGCTTAACTAGAACTGTATCAAGCATTGGGAGATGGTACTTTCACAGTTCATTATTTCTAGATTGTAGTTTGATATTTTGTAAGTCAGTGAGACTTCTCTTTGTGATGAGCAGTGAACTCTAGGAGGTTGGCATGATTTCAAGTGCAATCCCCATTGTAATTTCACATACTACTGCAGAAGTATTATTTGATTGTGGGTAGGGTTTCCCACCATGGTTTTTCCCTTTACCGAGTTTTCCACATCAAAATATTGGTGTTGTGTGTACTATGATTTCATGTTCTATCATTCATTGTATTAGTTTATTTGTACTCTGATTTAATGGTTTTGATATGCATTAGTTTTGGTTTCTGTTGGTAAACTGATTCACCCCTCCTCTTAGTTTACTACTGGTATCAGATCTGTCTAAAATATGGTATAATGTAAAATGATGTGATAATAATAAATGAGATATGATATTGTGATGACAAAGATGAAAACAATGAATATATGATAGTGATGAGTTGGAAATGATAAGAATAATGTGATAAATGATATATGATAATGTAATGATAAATGAAATGAAAATGTGATGATAAATGAAATGAAAATGTGATGATAAATGAAATGAAAATGATGTGATAATAAATGAACTGAAAATGATATGATAATGAATGAAATGATGATATATGATAATGAAATGATATAGATGCCATGGAAATGTGGATAAGAACCAAAAAAAAAGTTCAATATCAGTATGTTAGTTTCAACCATTAAAACAAAAAAAAAAGAACTAAAACTATTCCAAAAACATATCAAAGGAGACTCAAAAAACATGAAAGAAGCTTAACAAAATAACAAAAAAGGAGAAGAGTCTCCCTAAGATGCTTCCATGATGCCTTTTATTTCTCCCTTGTTTCCCTCCTCTCTAAGTTTCAAATATAGAGCTCTCAACTTTTAGCACTAACAATGGATGCCAAATGGAGATTCAAGATGGTTGAAAATGAAAAACATATGCTATGCAAATGCAAATAGTGATGCTATGAGAAAGCTCTAAGTATCTATGCAATATTTCAATATAATAACAATGCTCTAATGCTTCCTCCTTTGCTTGAGGAGAAGGGTTCTATTTATAGGAAAAATAGAATATTGGATGGTCAAGATTGATATGGTTTGTAGAGGGCCAAGATTGTATGATTTATGATCCATGTGATGGTTTTCAACCCAATCCCATGATGACAAGTGTCAGCATGAGATGTCTTGAGAGGAGAGGGAAGGAACATTTATTGCTTGAGAAGACATGAGGGTAACCTCATGTAAGATGGGTTATGGATAAACCTATTATCCAAGGGTAAGGTTATTATCCAATGGGTAAACTCTTGTGCAAATTTTACCCATGGTGAAGCCTTGACCAAAGGGTCAAGATCCATGTGGGTTAGTGTGTTGAAGAAGGGAAGTATTTTTGACTCTGTAAGAGTCTTAAATGGTTGAGATGATGGGTTGGGGGTTCATTTTGGTTTAGGATTTTGTAAATTATTAGAAGAGTGATTAGGCTAAATTAGAAGGGGTTAGAAGAATCTAGAAGCAAGTGGGTGAGGATAAAGTGAAATTTTAACTAAAATAAAAAATATTTATTTCAACTAAAATATGCAACTTGCATTTGTAGGATAATGCAAGTGGATGTGGCATTTTAAAATAAATATTGACTTATTTAAAAGGGGATTTGATTTGGGGATTTTAAATAAATGTTTAATTTATTTAATAGAAAGGGGAATTAAGTAAATTTATTAATTTATTTGATAGATGGGACCATAGTTAGTAATTAAATAAATTTATTTAACTAGGATAGAAGAAAAGGCTAATGGTGAATTAATATAAATTTGATTAATAGAGGAATATTAATGTATTAAATAAATATTAAATATTCATTTAATTCGTGGATAGATTTATGTCTACAACAGTTGTTTCCTGGTGCCAAAATAATTCATATGTTCAATCATTATACATAGATTAAAATGGAGTCATCAATAAGATTATCTTTAAATTTCAACCGTTTGATCTACCCAATTGTTCAATAAAACATTTGTCTTTATATGATCATATCATATCCTTAATCCTCATCATGGTCTTTTCATCATCTTATCATCATTAGATCATCAAGACCCTATCAAGATTCCAATGATATTACAAAGTCTCTTCAATATTGTACTTGTTTTCTTCATCTCATAGTCTTGCATGCTTGGTGGGACCACCTAAGGTCTCCCCATAGATCTGCAAGGGCCTTTTCCTCTCTTAAGCCCTTTCAAAATTGTAAGGCCCATATGGCCACATGGTAGTTACATGCATCACACTTCAGCATCAAAAAATTAGTCCACATCATCATCCATCTCAGCACTAATCTAGGCCTATAGGCCAGATGGTGAACATTCTTCACACAACCTATAAGCTTGTAGGGACATTGAGGCCCACTAGAAACTCCCCACAAGACTGCGGGGAACAACTTCCTCAACATGAAATGGTCCAAGTCATTAATTGCATCCTTTACCCCACCAACCCATAGGAATTTTAAGATGATGTCACACAAAGCATGGGGATGCAAGGTGCCCTTATTCCTTCCTCACAAGCTTGCAAGGCATTTGGAGATGACATCATACTAGGTGTAGGGGCACGGAGCAAGGCTTTGTGTCTTAGTTGTAAGAGGTGATCATAGGCTCACCACTTCACCAACATGATATAAATTATAGATTTGAAAATTTCATTGCAAGGTTGATGTTGGATAATTCCCTTAGACAAAAAAACTATAAAACCCTAAACCCTAGCAGCTCAAGAGAGACAACTTGACTATACATGTCCTTGCTCAACATTTGACATCAATGAGAAATTTTTTAGAGGAATCAATAATATCCCCCTTTGTCACTAATGGAAAGAATTATCTCTTCATCCCTATAGCTTTGTCGCAATTAGTCTATTTGCACCATTGTATTAGACACTATAACTCTAGTATGCTCCCCTTGTGATCTCACCACCAAAAACTCATTTCAAAATATTGAGACATATCATGACTCGACCTATTCTCCCCCTTTGACATTAATGAGAAAGGGGTGTCCATCTAATCTTTTGAACTAGGGTTTTGAAAATAATGTGCATATGGACTCCCCCTAAGAAGATAGTCCCAATCATGAACTCTTTTAAATGGAAGAGAGGGGTAATACACCCAAATTTTGACATAAGAGTTCAAATGAGTCCTTAGGTATAGGCTTGGTGAATATGTTAGTGAGTTGATCTTTTATGCTAACATATTCAATCTTGACCTGCTATTTTGCAACATTCCCTCTCAATAAGTGATGTTTGATGGAAATATTCTTTGTCCTAGCATGCATCACAAGGATTCTTTGATATATTTATTGCACTTGTGTTATAACAAAGAATAGACAAGGGTTCTTCATACTCCACTTTCAAATCCTTCAATTTCTACTTCATCCATAGTAATTTTGTTCAACGTGAAGTAGCTTCGATGTACTCTACCTCAATAGTAGAGAGTGACCACCAAGTCTTGCTTCTTGTTGTGCCAAGAAACAAATTTTTTGCCCAAAAAGAATGCACGACCACTAGTGTTTTTTTCAGTCATCAATATATCTTGCCCAAATTTGCATTTGTGTAAGCATGTAAACTAAAATACTTTCCTTTGGAGTACCCTAAACCATAGTCTCATTTTTGTTGTAGATACTTTCATATCCTTGTGGCTGCCTTGACATGTAATTCTTTACAAGAAACTTGAAATCTTGCCACCATACATACTTCATGCATTATGTCTAGTCTAGAATTAATGAGGTATAACAAACTTCCAATCATTGACCTATGTTTTGTTTGATCTCCTAATGGAGATGCATCATGTTTACTAAGTTTACAACCTATGACCATGAGTGTATCAACATGTTTACAATCCTCCAATTGAAATCTTTTCAGCATCTCTTTCACATACTTGGTATGACATATAAATATACCTTTATCAAATTCAGTAATCTGCAAACCAAGGAAAAATGATAACTCTCCAATCATAGACATTTCAAATTTAGTTTTCATAGATTTAGCAAAAGCTTTGCATAAGTCATCACTACTTCCTCCAAAAAAAATGTCATCCACATACATAGGTACTATAAATTGATAATCATTTTCAACTCTGATATATAAGTTACTATCAACAAAACCCTTCTTGAATCCTTGTTTTTGTAAGTATGTATCTAATCTAGAGTACCATGCTCTACGTGCTTGTTTTAACCCATACAATTCTTTCTTTAATTTGCATACAAGATCCTAATTACTTGTTGATTGTAGACCCTTTGATTGTTCTATGTAAAATTCCTCTTATAGATTCCCATTTACAAATGCTGACTTGACATTCATTTGATTCAATTTGAAGTTATTATAGATGGGTAATGTAAAGAAGATTATAATTGCTTCCAAACATGCCAAAGGTTCTTTCCATCTCTTGCATTGTTCTATTGTTCCTCTCAACTACCCCATTTTGTTGAGGTGTCATTGTAGTAGAGTATTGCCTCTTTATTCCATATCTTTCAGAATATTATTCAAACTTATCTGATATGAACTCTCCACCTCTATCAAATCTTAAGCATTTCAGTTTTAAGCCTGTTTCATTTTCCACCATAGGTATGAAGTATTTAATATTATCAAAGGCTTCTGATGTTGTCTTTGGTTGTTGTCGTTGATGATATGGTGATTGGATGGATAGAGAATTGTTGTAGTTATTGAAGTAGTAATTGAAATACCCTAAAAAATGGTCATCTAAACTATGGGCCCCTAATCTCGACAACATCACCAAGGTCCTAACCAAAGGCAATTAAATCAACCTTGAGCACCTAAATAATTAATTCTTCAATCATTAATGTTACATGAAAAGTTAATCACTCTAAATTAATTAAATAAATATTTAATTAATTGATCATTCCAAGTAAATCATTTAAAAATAAATATCTTATTGATTTTATTAAATATCCTAGTATATTTAATTAAATAAATCAATTTGTCATTAAATCATCAAAAAAAGAATTAATCTACAAAATAAAAGAATTAAATTGAGAGAAGAATCAAACTTGAGATATTTATTTTTCTAAATTGAGATAACTTGAAAAATCAGAAAAACAATTAAATTGAATTAATCATTTTCTCTAAAACTAAAACTCAAACTTTTGAGAAATTAAGTTCAGTTGCATTGAAAAGGCTTTTTCTAAATAAAAATCTTGAGCAAATTAAAGAAAAGTGCATGGAATCACCTAATTTTATCTCAAGTGCATGGAATCAACTAAATTGTATCTCCAATGCAAACTCGAACTTATAATCTGAATATATTTCAATCAAGCTATAAGTGGAATCTATCTTAAGGTTAACTAAATCCAATCTCTCAATTATTTCAATTATCCTAAATTGTGTTTTTTCTTCAGGAACCTTAACCCCTCATTGCTAATCGATCTTGACCGTTGGTCTCTCTTTTGAGTCTCTATAAATTAATCCTTCATATCTCATTCAAAACACCCTAGATATTTATTTTTATTATGCAGTTTTTTCTCTGGAGTCATTGAAAATATTGTGCTTTTGAGATTATTGCATCTTAGTTTAGCTTTTTTGCATATTTAGTTCAATTATGATTGCTTGAATTCATATATCTTAATATTCATTCATTTAGCATAATCTTGCATCCATCTAGCATAATCTTGTATCCATTTAGCTTAATATCATGCTCATATAGATTAAATCCTTCGTCTTGGTGTAGTCTAGTCACTAGTATTGCTTATACAAATCTAAGAGCAAGTCTATACTCGCATCTTTTAGAAGGAAATAGGTTGATTTGTTATGGTTTTCATATTCATGATTATATCTGTCTAACCATGCATGTAATGACTTAATTGAAGTGTTGTGTCTTACAACTTGCAGATACATATGCACTTTTCACACACACATTTTTGGCACCCACTATGGGGCAAAATTACTAAATCTTTCGGCCTCACAGATTAACTTATTTTCCATTTTTCAGATTTTGTTTTTCGAATTTTCTTTTCGTACAGTCTTTACAAAAACTTGTATGAGTTTTCGCAGAGGCCCGAACAACAAACTGTAGGTATCATATGGTTTGTTGCAAATTATCGTATGACTTGGTGTAAATTCTCGTACGGTATTTTGGATTTTTACAGTACTAATGCTGACCCTGGCTTGTTTTATGTTTGTGTGAGAAATTTTAACAACCTAACCAGTTTTTGCAGAATGCTTGTTGAAGAAAACACATGTGGCACAAAGAAAATATGACTACTAATTTGTTGTCTTTGTAGGTTGCTTAAGGAGACTCAAGTGAACATCGTGTATTATTTAAATTCATTTTTAGGCACCTAAATTGCTATCTAGTTAATGAACAAATCTGTATTTTGTATTTTAAGAAAATTCTAAGAGGTTGGAGAGTATGCTCTTGTCTGCACAGACAATCAAAAATCTAGACCCTCGAAGCTTTTTCTAAGTTTGAGATTTGTGTACCTTTAGCAGGCCTGTCACAGTGGGAAAAAGTAAACACCTTGTGAGAATGACCCAAGTGAGTACAACAAGACCTGAGCATTCCAACTCACTATAATAAATAGGCCTTTGGTGATTAAAGTCTCAGAGGATGGGATTATTTGAGTTTTCTCTTTGAGATCTCTCATATCAAGCATTTTGTAGGGCCTCACGATCTCAATAACGTTTACGTGACTACAACTTGTCGGGCTATAGGCCTCAATCATGCTTGTGTGACTTCAAGGGGTAATTTCAAATGAAATTCCTCACTAAGAACTATAAGTTAGACCCTACCTGATTCACCTCCAAAAGGGGGATAATCTTTGTGCAAGAGAGATAGTAACTCTCCCAAGATACTTGCCATATCATGCCCCCATCAGCATTTGGAGTTGGCTAATATGATGTTGAGAATCCTTTGTGTGAGACTCATTGACCATATTCTGATTAGCTATTGGGTGTGTACCTAAGTTAGCAAGAAAATATTTTCTTCTCTAAGCCAACTTTTGTAGGGTTAACAAATCAAAAACATCAAAAACTCAGTGATCAAAACTTTGTCTGTGTCCAAAAGTGGTCTTCATCAGTCATTGAAACTATCTGTCAGAATCTCGTCTCTGTCGTACGAGTTTGCTGAATTGTCATCCTTCTACATAAGTATTGTCATGCGGGACTTCATTGATCCTATCAGTTTGTCATCTGGCTCTGTAAAAACTGTCGTACGAAACTACACAATTGTCATTTGGTCCCTTGCATACTATCATACAAATACAACTCATACTCAATAGATTATCATCTGGAAGCCACCAAACTATCGTACATATTTAGGTAGTAACTCGTACGAGGAACTGTCTTTATTGTTCGGAAGCCACTAAACTATCATCTGGGTCTATAAACTTTGTCATACGAATTCCCAATTTTGTTAGTCTAGAATAGTCAAACTTACCTAAATCAGTCTATAGTGAGCATAAAACTGGTCATCATAATCCTAAGCATAAACAATCTTGATAGTGTGCCCCTGCCATTGTGTTGCATGATTTTGTTGATCATCTTTCAACTAGTTCAAATCAACTACTTATCAAACCTAAGTTTCTTAGACCATGTCTTACACATGATAGATCTTTTTTGAAACCATACTAAATCTTAGTTCCTTCTCTCAATCACTACGTTAAACGAACAACTAGCTCCAATTTGATCTTGGCATCTACATTACTCCTAGCTCTCGGTCATATCAGTCATAAATGCCTGTTCAAACTAGAAGTTCTCGCAAGAAAATTGACAAAGGTAAAAGTCCATCCTTTTCATCAAACAACAATCTGTTCTTTGTAGAAGATCCCATCTCTAATAAGATTCATCATCAAATCTACCAATTTTTGATAAACCCTTATCTCCCACCATGTCTGGAGCAAGGCACAAAAGACAAGATGCTAAACATGATACTTATGACAACCTCAACACCCATGCTACTGATAGTTAATCCTCATCAAGTGATTCTGAAGCCTCTGAACCTACATAAACTATTATAAATAAATGTCTAAACAATAAACATTTCTAAAAGATGATGAAGATCATCATGTCTAGGGAAAAGGAAGAGCATTTTCTAGAGCTAGCAAAGCAAGGCGCCAAACTTCCTATTAATTATGACATTGAAACCCTCATCACTAAAGAAGAAAAGACACCTTTAGTACTGGTAAACAAACAGTTGCAAGTGTTACAGACTGAAATAACAGAATTGAAAAACAAGGATAAATCATGAAAGAAATATTCTCTGGACACAATATGCCCATTTCCATTTGACAAAAACCTTTACATGCCTTCATTTCCTTCAAGAGTGGAGATTCCTAAGTTTGACAAATATGATGGAAATGCAAATCTTCAAGACCATGTTAGATAATTTTGTGCTTTATGTATGGAATTCATGCACGAACAAACATATCTCATGTGCCTTTTCCCAAGAAGTTTACGAGGGAAAGCTATGGAATGGTTTTCAAGCCTACCTATGGGAATCAAAATTTTTGAGAAATTAATCAGATTGTTTCTACAACAATACTCCTATAAAATTCATCATCTAGTCACTGTGATTGAGCTTTGCAATACCAAACAGAAAATATGAGATCCCTTTCACTTTTCTTCAACGTTGGAGAAAGATGTTCTCTAGATATTCACAGCCTATTCCAGATTCTGAGAATATGGATATCTTTGTCAATAACCTGATCCCTGAATTAAAATATAGTATCCAAATGCAAGTGTACCCTTCATTCAATAAAATGGTAGATAGTGCCCTTGGAATGGAAGATGTGCTTATAAAGAAAGGAGATATCTCACTTTGGAAATAAATACAACAAGGTTCTAGTTCCAAAGAAAAGAACAAATATTGGAAATACAACAAAGATTACAACAAAAACATTGTTAATGACGAAGTGGTAGACACTATTAAAGTAAATAAGCACTCAAAGCAGTTGAAACTATAGCAAAAAATCCTCTGAAGAAATCAAAAGAGTGGTTTAAAGAGAAACCTTGGCTTTCAAAACCTAAACGCGACTTCACTCCTCTAGAAGAATCATATGAATCCACTTTTAAAACTTTATTGGCAAATGATCTGATAACATTGCTAAACAACTCTAGGCCATATGATCCAGAAGTTAAACCTAAATGGTGGAGGGAAAATGAATACCATGAATATCATCGAAACAAGGGTCATACAACAAACAACTGCATGAAGCTCAAACATGAGATTCAAGACCTCATCGATGCTGGAAAAATTGTTGTTGGAAATCACACGACTAATACTGATCACAAAGATTTTAAAGATCCCTTACCTGTTTATGAACAAGGTGAATCCTCAAAATCAAAGGGAGGTGCCAAATTCAATTACACCTACACTAACAATGACAATATGATCAACATGATTGAATCTTCCCAACCTGAATATTGCAATGTGATCATAATCAAAGATAAACAAAATAAAGCACAAACTACAAATGTTGTGACCTATGCTCAAAAGAAGGTTACCCTCCAAGGAGCTAGTTCCTCAACTCCTTCTCAAACAATATCAAACCTACCAACTTCTTCAAACTGACAACCAGATACAATCACAACTAAATCTAAATAATTGGCTTCATCATCCTCTCCTGGTTATAGCATTGTCAAACAATTGAAAAGAACGAACGCTCAAATCTCCATTTTTGAACTCCTTAAGATCTCTTCTTCTCATAGAGAGATCCTTGACAAAGCTTTACTCACTACTAATGTCCCAATAGATTTAGAATTTGATCGGTTTCAATCTATGGTGGGTCACTTGACTTCACCTCATTATCTCACTTTCTCTAAAGAAGATCACAACTCACTGAACCACCCACATAACCAGCGATTGCACATCGAAGCTATGATCCATAAACACCGAGTCAAATGTGTTTTGATAGATGGAAGTGTGGTGCAGGAGCACAAACTTTAAAAAATTGATTATCCTACCTTTTTATGACTCCTAAGGAGTCTTGGATTGTTTATTTCATGCTAGGAGTCATTGGTCTTGTTTTTGATCCATTTGTGAGGCCTAGTCCCAGGTTTGGCAATTTATGAGCCACTTGGTCAACTATGGTCAAAGGGTCATAAAAATTTAGTTTTGAGTTATTTTATTTTTTTTTGCAATAAATTGGTCCTTCATGACCACTGGTAGGATTTAGAAAGTTAGTTTGCACTTTTAAGTGCTTTTGAGCAAAAATTGTCAAGAAGTGTCAATGTTGTCATCACAACACTTGACAACTTTTTGTTTGTAAGCAAATATCCTTCCCCATTGGCTAATTAGTTCAAAAATTGGTTGTAACTGGTGGGGGAGGCCTTCATAAGCCCTTTCAGGTGGGTGATGAAGGAGTTGATGTAAATTTTCATTTGGCAATCAATAAAAAAACCTTGTTTTTCTGTAAACAGTCCCGTTTTTGCTCTTGTACAGATTATTTTCAGACTACTAGGAGGTTCTAACTTATGGATTCATATTTAAGGGCATCTTACCTTTCTTTTTATTTTGATTTTAGGTCTCTAAGTGCTCTGGTTCGAAAGTTATTGCATTTTTACTAAAAACAGTTTTGAAACCCTCCTAAACTTAGGGTTTTGACCTATTTTTGCATTTCCTCTCATGGCCACCGTACAAAAATTCTAAAACTTGGTGTAATGAGAGGTTTGTATATGTAATCAGTGATTCTAGAAGAAATTTGCAGTTTGGCAGGTGTTTTTGGCATTTTCTTTGATTTTTTAGGTTGGCATCCTCATGTGACAACCTAGTTTCAAAATGCAAAATTGGTGATAAAACAAAATAGGGGTTGAACCAATGCACAAAATACTGGATTTGGTCAATTTGGGTGTGGAAAGCACTTTTTCAATTGGTGAAACTTTCTGATCAATCACATTTCATACACTTTCTTCACAAACCCATCTCCTTAAGCCTAATTAGGCCTACTTGCATTTGTGAAGGGCAACAGGTCTCCTTTGTTTTCCAGACCACCTCCTTTTGGATTTAGACCTTTCACAATAAAGGGTATTTGGATATCCATTTTGTTTTGTTTTTCATTTGCAAGTTTGCAAAGTTGTTTTGATCAGTCCCCTTGAGTATACAAGGATTTTGGGGTTTTACAAAGGAACCTTGTTGGATTGATCAGTTTGTTGTGTCACCACACCTTGAGCATGTTTGTATGGGCATTTTAATCCACCTTGACCATTTTTTTTGATCCTTGCTCATTGTTTTGTCAAAATTCCAACTTGAAGCCAAGTTTGGTGTCTAGTCGGTTTGAGTAGGCTTGAGCAGTTTTCAACTTTTGATCTTAAGATCTTGTCAATGTTATCCTTAGGGTCCAGAATGTTGTTTATGATTAATTCAAGAGTTTATTTAAGGTGTAAGTCTGGTTGGTAGGGTGTTTTGGGTTTCCTTGGTGGCCTATTGTGACAGTTTTGTCCTGAATTATACTCACCTAACCTAGCACTTACATCAAGTGGTATCAGAGCTTAGGTTTTGAACCTAAGGAGTGAAAGATGTCAGAGAATAATGCAGATGGAGATAATAACAATGAAAGGCTCCCACACCACATGACAAATGTGGAATTGGCAAAGAGGGTGCAATCCCTAATGAATCAAGTAAACAGTCTTAACCAGAAGCTTAATGAGAGGAGACAAGGAGAAGACCTTGGAGAGAGGGGTGAAGAAGAGGAAGAACCCTTGTGGTAGGATGATGTTGATGATGTGCCTGCAGACCAAAGGTACCTTGTTAATGCCCTCAAGATAGTGGCAAGGAGAACCACTGATAGTAAGCTTGACTTGCCTTCCTTCAATGGCAAGATGGACCTTGATGTGGTCACTGAATGGGTTGATGCCCTAGATTGTTTCTTTGATTGTGAAGAGATCCCTGAAAGTCAGAGGGTCAAGATAGCAAAGTCCAAGATGAAAGGTGGAGCTTTGACATGGTGGAACTTTCTTCAAGGAGAAAGAGTGAAAGAGGACAAGAGTTTGATTACATCTTGGAAAACCATGAAGGCCAAGATACATGAGGCCTATATCCTTCCAAATTATGAAGTTCAACTTCATAGAAGGAGGCAAAATCTCAGGCAAAAGGACATGGACATCAGCACATACACCGAGGAGTTCCAAAAGTTGTGTTTGAAGTCCAAGACCGTGGAAAGGGAAAGTGAAAGATTAGCCAGGTACTTGAATGGCTTGAAAATGAATATCCAAGATGAGTTGAATTTATGTACCCCCACCACAATAAAATAGTGCTACCAATTGGCACTTAAAGTGGAAGATAAGTTCAAGAGGAGGCAAGACCAAGGCAGCAAGGGTAAAGGCAGCAATTTCAACAAGAACTCCAAAGGCAAGAGCAATTTTTGGAGTAAAGGGCAGTCAAGTAATGACAACAAATCTTGGGAGCAACCCCAAGGAAACAAAGAACAAGGTGACTATGGTGGTAGAGGAAACTCTAGAGGGAGAAGACCTTTTGGTAGAGGAAGAGGGAGATCAAATGAACCCCTCAAATGCTTCAATTGTAATCAGTTAGGACACCATGCTGGAAGGTGCCCTGAAAGAGGAAACAACAACAACAACCAAGGTGAAAGAAGAACTCAAGTGGTCCAAGAGAAGAGACATGAACTTGATGCTGAAGAAGGTACGGTCCTAATGATGAGGCAGGCCTTCCTACAAGTTCCCCACACCCAAGAACCCCCCCAAAGGAAGAATCTCTTCAGGACAAGGATAAGGTGCCAAGGTAAAGTGTGTAACCTACTCATAGATTCTGGTTCAACTGAAAATTTGGTTTCTAGAGAAATGGTAGATAAACTTGGACTAACTAAATCTACTCATCCTTTTCCTTATCATGTTTCTTGGCTTACTAAGGGGCAGCAAACCCTTGTGACTGATCAAACCATGGTTGAGTTCTCTTTAGGTGATTTTAAGGACAAAGTTTTATGTGATATTGTAGAGATGGATGCTTGCCATCTTCTACTAGGGAGGCCATGGCAATATGACATGGATGCCACTTATAGTTGTAGGAAGAACACCTACACCATTGTAAAAGATGGAGTCACCTATACCATGAAACCTTTGCCTAACACTAAGGCAGAGAAAGAACCCACAGTAATAGTAATTGGTGAGAAAGAGATGGTAAAAACATTGAAAGAGTCTCAAGAAGAGAGTTTTGTTTTGGTTGTGAAACCCAAGGACAAAGATGAATCTGATCCTATAGAACCTATTCCCAATGTTGTGAAAGGTTTGCTTGACAAGTACAAGGAAGTCAACACAAGTGAGTTGCCCTCTACCCTCCCACCCTTGAGAGATGTTTGCCATCAAATTGATTTGATTCTTGGTGCTTCATTGCCCAACAAGGCACCATACAAGATGACACCCAATCAGAATGCTAAGATCTCAAGACAAGTTCATGAGATGTTGAACAAGGGACTCATTCAAAAGAGTCTTAGCCCTTGTGTCGTACCAGTAGTATTAGCACCCAAGAAAGATGGGAAATGGAGGTTATGCACTAATAGCAGGGCTATAAACAAGATCACTATAAGATATAGGTTCCCAATTCCAAGGATGGAGGACCTAATGGATCAACTTGGTAATGCTTGCTACTTCTCTAAAATTGATCTCAAATTTGGTTATCACCAAATAAGGATCAAACCGGGAGATGAATGGAAGACTGCATTCAAGACAACAGATGGTTTGTATGAATGGCTTGTCATGCCTTTTGGTTTGAGCAATGCTCCAAGCACATTCATGAGGTTGATGAATGAAATCTTCAAAGATTTCAATGGTAAGGTTGTGGTTATATATCTTGATGATATTCTGATTTTTAGCAGCACTTTAGAAGAGCATATTAACCATTTGGAGCAGGTTATAAGGAAGCTTCATGAACACAAACTAATCATCAATCTAGAGAAGTGTATCTTCATGCAGAAGGAGCTCACATTTTTGGGCTTTGTCATCTCTCAAGGCACACTAAAGATGGATCCAAGAAAGGTAGAAGCCATTGTAAGTTGGCCTCAACCAAAGAATCTAGGTGATGTGAGAAGTTTTCATGGATTAGCCACCTTTTATAGGAAGTTTATTAAAAATTTCAGTCATATTTGTGCTCCATTGTTGGACACAATTAAAGGTGGTAGAAAAACTAAGTTTGTATGGACTAATGCAGCCAATGAGGCTTTTCAATAATTGAAGAATAGGGTGGCACAATATCCCATTCTAACCTTGCCTAATTTTGGCAAAGTGTTTATAGTTGAAACAAATGCTAGCAACTTGGCTATAGGGGCTGTCCTAAGCCAAGAAAATAGACCTATTGCTTTCTTTTCAGAAAAACTCAATGAGGCCAAGAAGAAGTATTCTACTTATGACCTTGAACTCTATGCAATGGTTCAAGCATTGAAAAAATGGAGACACTACCTTCTACCAAAGGAGTTTGTGGTTTTCATAGATAATCATGCTCTTAGCTACCTGAACTCACAAGAGAAACTAAGTGTTAAACACATCAAATGGATGGAGCAACTTCAAGCCTATACTTTCACTATCAAGCACAAAAAGGGTCAAGCCAACAAAGTGGCTAATGCATTAAGCAGAAGAGTGGGTTTGGTTCAATAAATCCAACTTCAAAGCATTGGTATTGATGCCTTGAAGACTTTCTATGCAGGTGATTCAGATTTTGGTGAAGCTTTTGAGGTTTGCTCTAAACTTGTGGGTAAATATCACACTGATTTTTCAGATTTCCTCATTCAAGATGGTTTATTGTTTAAAGGATCTCAACTTTGTATTCCTAAATGTTCAATGAGGTCTAATATTATCAAGGAAAAACATTGTGGTGGCATGAGTGGTCACTTTGGTATTGATAAAACTCTAGATGTAGTTAAAAGGAGTTATTTTTGGCCTAAAATGGCAAATGATGTCAAAAAGTTTGTTCAAACTTGTACAATATGTCAGCAAGCAAAAGGTGTGTCAACCAATCAAGGATTGTATCAGCCCTTACCAATACCTTCTAGACCTTGGGAATCAATCTCAATGGATTTTGTAATGGGATTGCCTAGGAGTAAGCAAGGGTATGATAGTGTTTTTGTCATTGTGGACAGGTTCAGCAAGATGGCACATTTTGTACCTTGTAAAAGCACAAATGATGCTTCACATATTGCCCATCTCTTCTTCAAAGAAGTGGTCAGAATTCATGGGTTACCAAAAACAATTGTCTCAGATAGAGATGTGAAGTTTCAAGGCCATTTTTGGAGAACTTTGTTCAAGAAATTGGGCACAAATCTGACCTATAGTTCTGCATATCACCCACAAACTGATGGCCAATCAGAAGTGGTGAATAGGTCATTAGGTAATCTACTTAGATGCCTAACAAAGAAATACAATCAGAATTGGGAGATGGTACTCCCTCAAGCAGAGTTTGCATTCAATGACTCTCTAAACCGGTCAACAGGGAAGACTCCTTTTCAAACAGTGTTTGGCATGCATCCTCGGGGTCCCTTAGACTTGGTAGACCTACCATCTGATTTCAAAATCAGTGCACAAGGAGAGGAACTTGCAGATTTGATAGCAAAAGTGCAGGAAGAGGTGAAACAAACCCTTCAAAATACTACTCAAAAGTACAAAGCCCATGCTGATAAAAAGAGAAAGGAAGTACATTTCAGAATTGGAGACAAATTTTGGGCATATCTCAGGAAGGAAAGATTGCCTAAGGGCAGATATTCCAAGTTGCATATGAAGAAAGTGGGGCCATGCACCATTTTGAACAAAATGGGTGACAATGCCTATGAGATTTCTCTTCCTCCTACATTGCAAATTTCTCTGATTTTCAATATTTGTTATCTGACCTCTTATAAAGGTGATGTAGGTATTGACATTGTTTCAAGTCCTTCTAAAGGTACAGGTACTTCTAATGATCAAATCTTTCATGACCAAGAAGACTATGTCACCAACCTTCCTCAAAGCAAGTCGGTTGAGTTGGAAAAGATCTTGGATTCTAAGATTCTAAAACAAACTAGGAAGAAGACATATTTGCAGTACCTGGTAAAGTGGAAAGGACTCCCCACCATTGATGCCACATGGATGACTGAAGAGCAGATCCACAATCATGGATCTTCACTTGATAAACTTGACTCAAGTGGGAACTTGAGTTCAAAAACTCATGGGGAGTATGGTGCAGGAGCACAAACTTTAAAAACTTGATTATCCTACCTTTTTATGACTCCTAAGGAGTCTTGGATTGTTTATTTCATGCTAGGAGTCATTGGTCTTGTTTTTGATCCATTTGTGAGGCCTAGTCCCAGGTTTGGCAATTTATGAGCCACTTGGTCAACTATGGTCAAAGGGTCATAAAACTTTAGTTTTGAGTTATTTTATTTTATTTTGCAATAAATTGGTCCTTCATGACCACTGGTAGGATTTAGAAAGTTATTTTGCACTTTTAAGTGCTTTTGAGCAAAAATTGTCAAAAAGTGTCAATGTTGTCATCACAACACTTGACAACTTTTTGTTTGTAAGAAAATATCCTTCCCCATTGGCTAATTAGTTAGAAAATTGGTTGTAACTGATGGGGGAGGCCTTCATAAGCCCTTTCAGGTGGGTGATGAAGGAGTTGATGTAAATTTTCATTTGGCAATCAATTAAAAAACCTTGTTTTTCTGCAAACAGACATGTTTTTCCTCTTGTACGGATTATTTTCGGACTACTGGGAGGTTATAACTTATGGATTAAGATTTAGGGGCCTCTTACCTTTCTTTTTCTTTTGATTTTAGGTCTCTAAGTGCTTTGGTTCGAAAGTTATTGCATTTTTACTAAAAACAGTTTTGAAACCCTCCTAAACCTAGGGTTTTGACCTATTTTTGCATTTCCTCTCATGGCCACCGTACAAAAATTCTAAAACTTGGTGGAATGAGAGGTTTGTATATGTACTCAATGATTCTGGAAGAAATTTGTAGGTTGGCAGGTGTTTCTGGCGTTTGCTTTGATTTTTTAGGTTGGCATCCTCATGTGACAACCTAGTTTCAAAATGCAAAATTGGTGATAAAACAAAATAGGGGTTGAACCAATGCACAAACTCCTAGATTTGGTCAATTTGGGTGTGGGAAAAACTTTTTAAATTGGTTAAACTTTCTGATCAATCACATTTCATACACTTTCTTCACAAACCCATCTCCTTAAGCCTAATTAGGCCTACTTGCATTTGTGAAGCGCAGCAGGTCTCCTTTGTTTTCCAGACCACCTCCTTTTGGATTTAGACCTTTCTCAATAAAGGGTATTTGGATATCCATTTTGTTTTGTTGGTCATTTGCAAGTTTGCAAAGTTGTTTTGATAAGTCCCCTTGAGTATACAAGGATTTTGGGGTTTTACAAAGGAACCTTGTTGGATTGATTAGTTTGTTGTGTCACCACACCTTGAGCATGTTTTTATGGGAATTTTAATCCACCTTGACCATTTGGTTTGATCCTTGATCACTGTTTTGTCAAAATTCCATCTTGAAGCCAAGTTTGGTGTCTAGTCGGTTTGAGTAGGCTTGAGCAGTTTTCAACTTTTGATCCTAAGATCTTGTCAATGTTATCCTTAGGGTCTAGAATGTTGTTTATGATTAATTGAAGAGTGTATTTAAGGTGTAATTCTGGTTGGTAGGGTATTTTGGGTTTCCTTGGTGGCCTATTGTGACAATTTTGTCCTGAATTGCACTCACCTAACCTAGCACTTGCATCAAGGTGCTAGGTTGAATATTTGTACCTACAATCTACTGACACAACTGGGATTTTCTAAAAAATGTCATTGATCCAGCAAATAAAATAATAATCAAAGCTTATGATGAAGAAGAAAGAACCTCTAAAGGTCTAGTACTATTACCGATCAGGGTAGGACTTGTGGAAAGAGATGTTATCTTCCAGGTGCTTGACCTTCCTCTTTCATACAAGATCTTACTAGGAAGGCCATGGATTCACAAAATGAAGGCAATACCATATACATATCATCAGTTCTTGAAATTTCCTTATAATGAAGTTGAAGTCAGTATTCCTGCTGGTACAAGATACACCTATAATGTATTAACGCAAAGTGTTGATACCTTTGTTCCTCATAATAAAGCAACATCTACAGCTGGAAGTTTAGAAGATTTCATGAAAGATTTGGAAAAGAAATTGAAAATCATAGATACTGGCATGGATGGATACAAGATAGAACCTATACTTTCACTAATGTCTCTTCCTCCATCACCAAGACAGTCGGGAAAACTATCAAAGGTTATGAAGCCACAAACTTCAACTGCAAATGTCATTTATGATGGTCTCTTTGTACAGTCCTCTACTTCCCTTGCAGATGAAATAGAAGAGGATGTTGTTCTCAAATGGATTTTCAAAGAAGATAGTAAAAACAAAGAAGTATGACATTGTGAAATTTCACCGACACAATATGGTTCAGGTTATAAGATGATTTAATGCATGGGATATTCAGGTATCGGTCCTCTAGGCAATCATCAAGAAGGTATCGTTGAACTTATTCAACTACAAACTAAGTCTAGTTATGATAAACCTAGAATGGGATACAATCCAAGAAAGTCATCAGATCAGAAACATACTTCTCATCATCAGTCTAAGTGGACGAAAAAGATACTACCTTCAACATCACAGGATGTAAACACTAAACAAACTCAAGAAGAGTATGTTGGCATTGCATACTCCAATAAGAATTGAAGGTGATTGAAGGTGTTGTCATTGATGGAAAATTATTGGTAACCTTGCAATCTTATGGCACCAACAGACACTTCACCAGTAGCAACAATAATGTTTACCGACATCTCAGCCGACAAGATTTTGATTATTATATTTTGTATTTAATTGTAATATATTTTTGTAAGCCAACATGGCATATTGTAATAAGACTCATATATAAGTATGAGATCTTGTAGATCATTTTGATATACATAAAGAATAGATATGATGGATATGTAGAGTAAATATTAAGGTAGATTTTGTTGAAGGGTTTATGGTTATTGTATGAGCTTAAACCGGTACTAAACCTCGCATAGCAGATGCTGTTTTGTAGAAGTACATTATATTGGATTCTCATAATCCATTTTGTAAGTCAGTGAGACTTCCTTTTGTAATTGAGTAGTGAACTCTAGGCAGTTGGCCTTCGTGCATGTACTGCATGTGGAGGCACCTCTTGTAAGTAATATACATTCATTGGCTAGTGAGTCAATATTGTGGGTTACAAATCCCACCGAGGTTTTTCCCACACTGGGTTTCCTCGTTAAACATCTTGTGTTATGGTGTGTTTTCTATGTTGTCTTTACTGTTCTTATTTATTGCATTAATTCTTGTTTACTGGTACATTGTTTTGGAATACAAAATACTTAATAAGGTTAGAAATTTTGTTAACCAGTTAGATACTGATTCACCCCCACCCCCTCTCAGTATCTTTGGGACTATCATCAATCCTAACAATTGGTATTAGAGCCTCACCCTCTATTTTCAAAAGCCTAATAACTTGAGGAAGATTTTAACACCGGTACAGATGAAAAACTTGAGAAAGCAACTGGAAACAGCTCTTGTAGACTTTGATGCAAAAAAGTTGAAGAATATCAAACTTGAAGATGATTTGAAGAATGCACAGGAATTCATTCAAGGACTTCAAGAGAATCTCACTATTGCTAGAAAAAAAAGAAGAGAACTTCATGAGAAGATATAGAATGATGATGATGAAAAGGGAAACTCTTAATGATCTTGTAAGCAAGATGAGGCAAGAAAACATGACCTTGAGGAATGAAATGCAAGACATGAATATGAGATTTTGTAAAGACATTGAAGACAAAAAGAAGAATGAAGATGACTTGACTAGAAGAATCAATGATGCTAGAAATAAAAATCTAAGACTCAATCATGAAAATGATATGTTAAAGATAGATTTGATCACATGGAACATGATAAAACTGAACTTATGAGGCAGAAGGAATTTTTGGAAAATGAGTTGGTTACTGCAAATCAACATAAAGAAAAATTCAGAAGAACTTGATGGTATGCTGAAAAGTCATAAATCTAATGGAGACACTAATGGACTTGGGTTTGAAGTTGGTGAAAGTTTCGGTACTGCAAACAATCATGATCATTGTAAACCGGTAAGACAACCTAATGCCTACAAATTTAATGGGAAATGCTTTAATTGTAACAAGTATGGTCATAGAGAAAATCAGTGTAGATCTAGAAATAATCAAAACATTAATGCACCCACCGGTCAATATTCCAAATGCAACAAGACTGGTCACAATTCAGAAAACTGCACAATGAATGTAAGATGTTATGTCTGTGGAAGATTTGGGCACTTATCTAGTCAATACAAAACACAAACCAACATAGGATATGGAAAGGCTATTCAGAAAAACAATGTGACTTGTTATGCTTGTAACAAGATTGGACATATTGCAAAATTTTGTAGAAGAAAGACTTCACCGATAAATAATAAAGGATCTAGTTTGAAAGACAAAGAGAAGGTTGATGAGGTAAAGAAATAATTTTCAAGACAATGGATTAGAAAGATAGATCAGAATGTTGATGAGACTATTCCTTCACTGGTAGAACAGAGTATTACTCCACCGGCAGGAGACTCTTCATCCAACTGAAAAGTAACCCTTGGGGGTATTGTGACAAATTGAAAATCATGCAAGTTTAGCCTCGGTTTATGGTGAGAAGATGAACTTCTTCTTTACCGACAGATGTGTTAACTGGAAGACATTTATTGTGGTTGTTGAAGGAAAACACATTATAAATCAGTATTTTTCCCTCTTTTTCATTCACCGAGCATTCAAACTTTCAAAGAGCACGAAAAAACCAAGCGAAGGCACCCTTAGCAAGAAGTGAAGCAAGTTCTTTCAAGCATCCAAACCTATCAGGTAGATTAAGGTATTTATCAATGGCTTCCTCCTCTGCTCTAGAATTCATTGAAAACCCTAATGTTATAGAGGTAGTTAAATGCCCTAGGCCCGTTTTCAAGATTATCCCCAAAGTAGCGAAACAAGATGATACCCTAGGTGCTTTTTCAAAAATCTCTAAAGGAGTTGCATATGCAGAAGATCCTAGAATTTAAATACATTGCCACATTGAGGAATTAGGTTTAGAGGAAATCATGAAAATGTATTAAAATGTTATATGTGATGAAAATGGAATTGTGAAACCCAAACATAAGGTTATTGAAACTTTAGGTTTTGTGGAAATCCTTGACATCCCGAAATTTCATAAGGAGGTAGTAAGGATCGTTCTTAGCAGAGTTCATGGTGAATTCTTTTGGCTAGACTCTATTCATAAAATCACTAAAGAAGCAGTTAGGGTAGTGACTGGATTACCCTCCACCGGTAGTAGGCTAGATAAAACTAAGAAGGTTCCTAATAACACAATGATGACTTTAACAGGAGCAACCTATGACAATAGATCTCTGAGAGTTAATGATGTAAAAGACATAAATGCTAGATTCATAAGCATGACCTTAGGTTACAAAACCACACATGCAAACCGACTGAACTCAGTTTCAAGTTTATGTATTAAAAGTACATATGATATGGTCAACGGTGATGCTAAGATAGATGTATGTGAGTGGTTGAAGGATGAGTTGATTGACAATTTGAAGAAAATCAAAGGAGATAAGAAAGGTACTTTCCATTTTGGCAATCTTCTTGTATGCTTAATGCTATATGTTAAAAAAGAGGTACCCGGTATAGGCAAGAAAGACTTTGGTTATGATATACTAGTAGGGAAACAACTGTCTGATATCTTCACCGATATGGGGATAGATAAGGATAACAACATTACTGGGTATTTCCAAGCATTTAAAGCAAAAATGAAAACAAGGTAAAGGTTACCACAAAGCATTGTAGATAAATATGAGAAGGAAATATGTTTTGTAATTAAGAAGGATTAAATCTCAATGGAGGCAGTTCTTCCTAGAACTATTTGGGTGATAGAAATGGGATATGAGGATGATGTAAACATAATTGAAACATATGCCAAAGCCCTATTAGAAGCCCCTAGAGAACTGGAAGAAAAGGTTTTTGGGAATGCACAATCAATAGAAAGTGATGTACAAACACTTAAACAAAGGAAGAGAAGAGAAAAATATATAAGAAGTGCAACCAAGCAAGTCAAAGAAATAAAGGAAAACATAATGAATATCACTGGTATCAAGGAAAGTGACTTAGAAGGACTACAACTGAAGGCTCATCTCTCACTGATTGGTACATCCTCGGAAAGTGAAATCCCTACAGAATTCAAAAGAGTAGATAGGAAGAGAAAACCTTCACCGGTACCCTCTCCTACACCCAAAAAGACAAGGAAGAAACAACAAGCAATGAGGCCACCAGCCAAGAAGCTGACACCTAGAAAGAAAAAGGAAAAACTGGTTTAACCACCACTGGACAACTTGTCGAATGAGATAATAGATGATGGTAGTTTATCCAATGTAAGAAAATTGTATGATACATTTACCAATGAGGAGAAAGAAAGTATAGAGAATAGCATCATCTTACACCTTGATATTTATAAGAAAGTTTTAATAGAGGTTGTAGATGATTTGTCTAGTGATTTATATAGGCGGCTAGATGCTAAAAGGCTAGCTATTATGGAACTTGACAAGAAAATCAAAATTGAGAAACTACTTGCTATACATCTTGTAAAATCAATTGAGTAAATTGATGAGTTGATCAGTGAAGCAAACAGAATAGTCTTTTCAAGTGGACACCGGCATGTAAGTCTAATGGTCGATAGGGTAAATGAAATCTCAGAAGTGACAACTGACAAATGGGACATTTTCTTTGTTGATAAAAAGAAACAAGAATAAATTAAAAGACCAAAAACTTTCAAGGTATATCAAAAGGACAAAGGAAAAGGCAAGGTAGGTGGACTACCCAATATAAAAGTGACTGATAACCTACCACCACCTTCTATTACTCCACCGGTACAGTCTAATAGTACACTGACTACTGAGAATGTGGAAACACCACATGAGGACACAAACCCTAAGTCTGAAATTTTGTATACTATGAACATAGACACTAAGGAGGTTAATATTGTAGTTGACAAAGAAAGCACAGAGGAAAAGAAAAATGATGTTTCTATTGACCGACTGATAATATTTAGATTGGATCACAAGGAGAACATATGGAGATTGGGATTCAGAAAGAACAAATTGAGCATACAATTGATCCCTTGGTTAGTGGCATGGTTACTAACAATACTATTGATGTCAGCATTGAGAAACCAACAGAGTCAGAGATACTGGCAATAGAGAATAAAGAGAAACCAACTAAGTCATCGGTAGTGGACAAAGAAGAAAAATAGACAGAGAAACTAGCAGTGGATAACATTGAAAAACAATCAAAAATACTGACTGATAACACTGTAAAACAGGCAGAGACACAAGAAGAGAAATAGGTTGATTCACAGGTACACACAAAGACACTGCCACCGACAACTACTGAAAATCCTAAACATTTGCTAGTAGAAATACAAACATAGACTGACCCTCCAGAGGTCAAGACAAGAAAAGTGATTGCTCCCACCGGAAGCACAAATATTGTGAAGGTAATTGGCCAGACATCCAATACTTCAATGACAGAATTCAAACCAACCAATGTGACTGAAGTACTATTGGATTCTATTAAGAAAATTACAGATTGTAATGCATTGGCATATAAGGCAATAGATGATACAATTCCTATTCTTAAGTTAATTGCACCCAAGTATAATGTAGATAATAAGGATTCTTTA